>NC_070595.1:9422056-9722056 GCF_027409825.1 Scomber japonicus | reverse complement strand
GGATGCTCTGACACTGTATTCCCAGTATTTCCAGTCATTTTGAGCTTGTGTATTGATGATTGACTCTAGGGGGAGCCACTCTCTTATCAGTTCCACACACCGGTTTGGTTCCTAGACATTTGTTGGCACCCCTCTCCTCCTCCTCCTCCTCTTCCTCCTCCTCCTCCTCATCTCTCTCTCTCTCTCTCTCTCGCTCTCTCTCTCTCTCTCTCACACACACACTCTTTCAATGAATACTAATGCAGCGAGTGGGCCCACCTCCCATCCTCCCCATATTTTCGCAGGGATGGGCGGGAGAGGGGAGACAGAGCAATTCCAGCTCAGTATCCTTCCTCATGAGGCAGGCAGTGCTTGACTAGCAGCAGCCCCAATGCCTTTTTTTCTCCCACTGAGCAATATTGGTGATACTGTGTGTTGCTGCTGCAACAATGTCTAACCTGTGTGAGTGGCACGAGATATCAGACCAGAGTTGAGAGAGAGAGAAAGAGAGAGAGGGAAGGACATCTGTGCCTGCTTTTTGTCATCTGGATGGGAAGTCTTTTTTGGGAGGAGAGCAAGAAGAAAGCAGAAGGCAGCCGGGGAAGGGGAACAACTGGCAAAAGCCAATCCCCCCTTCCACATATAGACTGGAGACAACGGAGGCCACTGGAGTATTTGCTTTTATCTTTCGTTTTTTGTTCTTTTTTTTCCTCATTGCGCTGCTGGGAGGTGCTTTACCTTTTCATTTGCTTGCTCTCTCGGTCCTCTGTCTTCTCATCTATTTCGCCATTTACCTGGTCAACAATTTCTTCTATTTATGAGCCAGACAAGGAGGGAGAGAGAGGCAGAGAGACAGAGAAAAAGAGAAATAGAAAGAGGAGGGGGATTTTTTTTTTTGCCCCTTTTATCCTCTTTTTTTTAACCCCCCCCCCTCCCTCCCTCCCTTCATTCATTCTTTCTTCCCTCTCCATCGCTATCACTTCCAGCCCTTTCTATCCCTGTGCAGCCCACGCTCCCTCCTCCTCCTCCCTTCACCACCTCCCTCCTCCTCCTCCTCCTCCTCCTCCTCCTCCGCCTCCTCCTCCCCACCGCTCCACTCACTGTCCACCCGTAACTTTGGCTACTTTTTGAATCCACCTGTGTTGTAATTACCTTTACGTTTAAAGAAGCTCTAATAGAGTCATTTTAATTGGCTTGCTTGTATTTTCTATTTATGCCTTTTTCACTTTTGTACCTTTTCCTATTTTCCCCCCTTCTCTTTTTTCCTCCTTCCATCCTATGCATCTTTTTTGGGCGATTCTTAATTCTAACCATAGGTAGGTCTATTTAGTGTTTAGTGTCTGTCTCAAAGTCTTGTTTCCTTTTCTGTGTATGCAAGGTGTTTTGTTTTTTTGTGTGTGTGTGGGGTGCTCATTTATTAAGCACACCTTGACACACACGCACACACACACACACACACATGCACAAACACACATACATGACAAACACACATGCACTGGCCTACAATCTAGCTTCACCATGGCTCCCCTCCCATCCGGCTCTCAGCTGATTCTTGCCTCATGCCATGTCATCCTCACGTCACTCTCCTCTTGCATACTATAATCTCTGTTTTCTGACTTGTTTCTCTCTTTTTTTTTTTTTTGTTCTCCTCCACCACGACCACAGTGACTCATCAAGCGAAAGCACCTTCTCCAATCGTCGTCATGGAACCCACATTTTAACCGCCTCATCATTTCTATGTTGTTGCACAAAAGTCTGTTCTTGTCCTTCCATTAAAATGTGAAATGCCCCCCCTCTCCTCCCCTTTTTATCACACACACACACACACACAGACACACACACACACACACACACACACACAGACACACACACACGCCGTTCCACCTCACATATCCTTCCGTTCGCCGCCACGCACACTGACAGACGATCTGAACTCCACATTGGTTCTATAGAGGAAATGTTCACGATTAGCAAACTGAGGTGCGTTTAAGTTTTATCAGGCGAAGGTCAAAGTGAACAGAGCGAGGCCTCACTCACTGGCGCGTTCCTAAGCCAGCACTCGTCCGTTCTGTCGGGGTGTCATCTGTGTTTATACACTCCTTCTTTTTCTCTGCCCTCTTTTTTTCCTCTCTCTCTCTCCTCTCTCTCTCTCTCTCTCCTCTCCTCGTCTCGTATCTCTCTGAACTGACTCTCGCTCCCGCAGACAGACACACACAAGCACTCAAAGAGAATGGACTAGAGAAAAAAAAACAAAAAAACCTGGCTTCATCATCCAGAGGATTTTTTTCTCCCCTTTTTTTCCTTCCACCATAATTTTCACTTTTTTTCCACTCACTTTCCTGCAAGCTTGAATCTCTTTTAACCACTTCTTTCTGCATCTGTTTTTACAATTTGTATTTTCCATCACATCCACACCATCACCCCCTCTTCTGAATTGATCCACTTATTGATTTATTTGTTGTTCCATTTTTTTTGCTTTTTTTTCATATGCCATCTAAAAAATGTCCTACCTACCACTCACACGTCATTGACTTGCTTGCATCAGAGAGGAGTTGCTATTTATTTTGCATTTTGATGACGTAATTTTGCAGTTCATCAACTCAACCATTGTCATTTATTGAAATCCAACGGCAGATTGTTCACTCATGATCTGTTGAATTTGACTGAAATAGAAAATAGGGGGGGCTTGAAAGAATTAAGCTGCCTGCAAGTAACTGAATAATTTCTTGTGTGTGTATGTGTGTGTGCCTGTGTGTGTGTGTGTGTGTGTGTGATGTGTGAGCTACAGTACAGAGAGACACAGCAATAGACAGATGCATAGCAAAGTGAAGCAAACCACACAACTCATTTCCTTGTCCACCTCATTTATTTTTTTATATTTGCACTTTTTTTTTTTCTTCCTGAAGGAGATTTAATGCCTCTCCTCTTCATTACATGAAGATAATGGGAAGTGGGACTTTTTGAGCAACCGTCAACCCAGATAAAGCCACTCTGGATATAGCTGTTTTCCTGTGGAATTACCCTTTAAATCCTGGATTTGAATCCAAATGAAAAAAAATTAACAATTATCAAAAACTGTCCTAAACTCGGGACTCTTTTTTTTTTCTTTTTCTTGACAGTTTTTTTTTTTTTCTTTTTTTTTTTAACGGACTGAAGCTGATTTCAGTATTTCTTTTTCAACTATTGAATCTTTAATGGGATTTCACTGACGCGGATTAAAGACTCAAGCAACCTCTTTGTCTATTAGTTGATGTAATAGCCATGATTCTTACAATTTCTCCAGCCTACAAAATCGATTAAATGTAGTAATTCTCAGTGTTAAGGGTTAAATAGGTGAGTACGGTGCTTTGAATCCACACATGCCTAATTGCTGTTGCATGTTTTGGATGATGATGAAACTGACGTAGATATTCATCTTAATTTTTTTTTTTTTTTGGTCAATTTTTGCATGTGTTTGTGTGAGTGTGTGGGTGTGTGGAAGCATCAGTAATGTGTGTGTGTGTTTGTGTACTTTATGAGGGTTAGGCAGAATTTAAATGGATATTGGCGGATTATCAGAGATCAGTCATTTCCCTCACACTTCACCACCATTTATCCTTTTTTTTCTTCCCCCCCCCCCTCCAAACGAGCCTTTAATTCTCTCCCTGATACATTTTATTCATGTGAGTCCGACATTAAAATCACTTGGATACGCTCAGATCTGATAAAGTGATAATGTAAAAAAAATGTCTGTATCGTAGTGGAATGAAATCTTGAGTGTGTGTCTGCAGCAAAATGTACATTCACACCCACTCTCTCTCTCTCTCTCTCTCTCGATCTCTCTATCACACACACGCAGAGACACTTCGTCCATCTATCCATCATAGGTTCAGTGGCGATTGACCCCTTTTCTCTGATTAACTTTCCCATCATTTGGTTGACAGCAGTTTGGATTTATACGGCGCGTGTGTGCATGTGTGTGAGCGCGCACGGGTGCACAGTCAAGGTTACGACTCCGTACCTGCGAAACCCATCTGGGACCTGCTCTCATAACCCAGGACCATTACCCATTCTGCGCTCGGCGTTCTCGGCACACATGTGACCCCTAGCAGCCTATCTACAGATGGGCACTTAAGCCCAGGTAGTCTGTCAAAGCTGTCACAGCTGCCACGCTGCAAAATGGACGTCTCGGGCGCAAACTCTTGACTCTGACACATGGCTCACCGCTGTCTTTTTTACTGTAATGATAACAAAAATAGTGTGAGTCACTTTTTTTTTTATGAACAGGCTCTTTCCACTGTGTTATGACAGTCTCAGCGGAGTGGTTGAGGGAGGGCAGAGAGGGAAACTGGACAGAGACACAAACGTTACGTCCCACTTACAGTTGACACAGTTGATTTGACTAGAGGATGCAGATAGCCATTTCACCAGCCCTTTAGAGCATAGCTGGGTGGTAGAGTGAGCATTGGCCCGTCCAAATGAACAGTTTGGATGATGGATACAGCTGAGCATCACTCCCATGCAAATATAGAGATAATTTGTCAGAGAGCATGGCAGGACATACTGGGCTGCATGTGTGACCGTGAGCCTTATTTTCACAGGCAAGAAAGCTAAAAAATGAATATATATTTTTAGCTCCAAACAAATTTCAGCTTTCTTTACATTTCATTCCAGAGTCACCTTGGATTGTTAAATTAGCGTTACAGATCAACGTCGCGTCGCAGTTAATGCTTCACCCGGTTTGTTCTTTAGAGTCATCCTTAAAAATGAAAGTGTAACCTCCGTTTCTAAAATGAGTAATGTTTATGTAAACATTGCCAGCAAATTTAATTGAACGATAAATCTGTTGTATTTGACGAGTGGCGGCATATTTCAAGCGTCCTGTCAATTTTTAGTGTCTCAAACGGTTTTTATGGCAGGAGCTTACGTGGAAAAGAAGTCTGCCAAAAGTCTTCAAACAGAGCTTAAGAGATTTCATAGGCGCCGTGTTTGCAGTCGTCATTGATAAACAGGCCAGGAGAGGAGACAGCAGGGGCTAAGGAGATTCATAATCCTACCCTACCCCCCCCTCCCCTTCTACCCCCCCCTTTCTTTTCTCTCTTCCTACTGATTCTCTCTCTGTCTCACTCTTCTCTCCCCCATGTACCTAATGAAACAACAATGCAAGTGGTGCGTCTGGGCCCGAGCGCTGCTGCACCTGCCTTTTAATGAAAGCAGCAACAGCAGCCCTTCTTCATCTTCAGCTTTTAACTTTCACTCCGTGGCGCCTAGCGATCGCCGTATTTCCCAGGCAGTTTTTGCAGAGTCAGTTCTGAACATGTCAAGATGACCGTAGTTTATGAAATCTCAAGTGGAGCCACTAGTAAAAAAAAAAAAAAAACTAAACTTAACACCTCAGATTCACAGTGCGATGCAGCATGACAACCTCGTCCATCATCTTGTTAAATGAATGAATCAGTCTGCGGAGCTTCTTCGAAAGCTTGTAACGTTCTGCAGTGTGTGCGTTTGTGTGTGTATGTGTGTGTGTGTGCGTGTGTGTGTCTGAATCCTGTTTAACCATCAAGAGCTTCGAGCAGGAGGCCTATGTGGGACGAGGAGACAACTTAAAAAGTACATCTCGATTTTTATTGGCAGCACATTCACTTCAAGCGAGCTGGAATATGGGTCATGATCTGATATAAAAAGGCTATTCAATAATTCATCAGAGCTGATTAGGAGGACTTGTATCGACGCAGACACTGTCCATGAGAAAGGATGGCAGTACACAGAGAGCGTGTGCCTCGACGCAACATTTATGCCCCCTTTTGTGGGATTAGTATAAGCTAAGAAACAAGCTAAAGGAGCCTGGGCGTTTCAAGTGAGCAGCGTAGGCCCTCCTTTGATGTTTTTTAATCTACTGTACGTTCACCCGTCTGTTTCATGTGTGAAGTGACGCACGTACATGTGACGGGTGTGTGTGTGTGTGTGTGTGTGTGTTTGTCTGTGATTACATGTTGCCTGCGCGGGCACACGTTTGAGTTTGTGTGAGGGCCCATCAATCTATTAAATATGAAAAGTACAATCTGTTACCCCGCAGAGACTTGTTTATTATTCATTGACATATTCTAATTAATCATTTATTCACCTAAAGTATGTTCCCCCCCCCCCACCCACACACACTCCTCTTGAATTTAGAGACTATGGACTCTATGGGGAATGTCTTCAATGGTATTATGAGTTATGGATAATCAGGATTAATAGAAGCTATTTGTTATTATTCTGATCTGATCAACTGTAGTTCGGGGGAGGAGGGGGGGGGGGTTATTGGGGGAAAGAAGGGCAGAGACAATTTAGCACAACAGTACATTTGGAGTAAATGTGTAATTTATCATATTGGGCTGGAATCTCCTCCTCTAATCAGGCTGTTTGATCCCATCCTAAACTGCATAAACACACACACACACACACACAGTTTACTCAGAGGAGTTGTGAGAGGCATTTAAACAGATTAAGGATAGAGACATATTGTTTTTTATAGAGCAGAAATGGCCTTCACAGTGGATTTGGATTGTAAACAGTAATATAGAAAGCTGTATTCATCGTTCATTGAGTTGTGCGCTTTAAATTCCCCTAATTGAATCTAAATGTATTAACTGTAAGGGGGAGCAGGGTCAGGGGTTATACACTGTGCCAAAGCGCAGCATGGCTTTATTAGAAACTAAATGACTGTGACCTGTTTCTAACCCTCTGTCCTCCCTGTTTCCCCCTTTGCAACAACAGACTGGCAGACGTCAGAAAAACAAGCGACGCCAAACATCTCTTCGGAGGAGCGAAGGGGAAAACAGAAGTGAAGCTGCTCCTGTGGAGTACAATTACCTCGAAAACCGCTGCTTTACCCCCCTCGACCCGTTGAGGATTTTACCTAAAACTGCTGTGAGTTTCACGATGACCGATGACCGACACAACCTCCTCGTTGGCGATCAGTGGCGACAGGATTAGGATTGACAGAGAGGAGATAAATGCTTAGCAGTGCGGCCTCATTTTTTAATCTCACCTCCCCGTTCAGGAACATCTGTATTTGTAACAACAAACCACACACACACACACACACGCCTAATGAGGTGTCCTGGTAGCGAGTGTAATTCGATTAATTAATGAAGACTAAAACACATTTGTTTGATAAAGTGCAGCTGGTTAGCGGAAACAAAAGCTGCTTGTGGAATGACACCTGAAAATGATAAAGGGACCATTTTATTCTCCTTTTCTGAGTTAATTAAACTCATCTTTCTATTAATTGGCTAATGGTGTTGACAGGTGGTATCATTCCAGGTGATTAGCTCCGTCTCCTCACACAAACAACGCCTCTAAATTCTCACTCATAGTTATATCATGACAAAACCATCAGATTGACATGACTGAAGGGCTTCAGAAAGCTTTTTACAGGTTTCAGCGTTTTTTTACTCTAAATCAAACGCACTAACTTTTGAGCTCCTTTTTTTTTTACAGTTAGGTAATGAAGCAACGCTCTTCCCAGTTCTTACAATTATTCAAAACTATTCTGGATTATGAAAGCACAGACTGAGGGATTGTGAGAAATCCTCAAAGGGCAACAGAGGCCTCTTAGCAACAAGCTAAATGTATTTTTTTAATACTCCCTCTCTGTTAAGACACACATTTCAATGTTTTTGAGATGCCAGCAATCAATAATCACATTGTCTTTCCTCTTGTGTTGACCACAGTTCAGCCTCCCTCAGTCAGAGGCTATGAGAGGGAGAGAGGAGTCCCAGGCCGCACCATCATGCTACTTCTGAGACGCGGGGATGAGACTTTGGCTGGCAAAACACAAGGTAAGACAACGTCCCGTCTCTGCTACTGGAAGTGTTCTTGTTTTCCCCTCTTTGTCCCCGTAGAGAACCATTGAAACAAACCTGTCTCATCTCACCTGTGTGTGTTTGTGCGTCTGCAGCAGCTTTCCTATACTGTGTGTGCCTTTCCTATAGCCGCGTGATGGATGGTTTTAAACTTACGGAGGCTTTTTTTTTTTTTTTTTTTTTGTGCTTTGTATCCTATGCCAGGTTTGCTTGAGGGTCAGGATAATGGTTCAAGGTGGAGCCTACAGACAAATGGTTTAATCCTGGGTTTTTAGCACAGTGCGCACTTTGATCAATGGCATGCGTCAGCGTGTGGACGTTCAACCTGACCCAGCCCCTGATCGACTATCAGCTTCATTTGCATGGCTCAACAGCCATTGATCAGGCAATTAAAGGATTTGTTGAGTGAGATTTTTGTGGCAGGAGTGGACCGTGATTGCGCACGTTCAATGTGCCGCTGTATGAACGTGGGAGAAAGACGGTATGTTTTGTGCGATAAGATAAAGCAAGACATAATTCTCTCTCTCTCCTAAGACCAAATTACACAGAGCAAATGTGTTTGCCACAAGGGCCTGCGAGAGGCCATTATCATATCAGCACATTCCATCGTTTTCTCATACATTCATCTCCTCCCTCCTTGGTGCTAAGCTGTTTTAAAAAAAAAAAAAAAGTTTTTAAGTTGTTCACAATCTTTTTTTTTCTTCTTTTTTTTCTGAGGCTTCTCTCCACCTTTCTTCCTTTCTTTCTCTCTCTGCCTATACTTTTTCTTCCTCTCCCTTCCCTCCTTCTCTTTCCGTATCTGCCCATGCACTATTAATCAGCCGTGACGTTTAAGAGACTGAGACTCAGTGCAGAAGACCAAGAGTGAGAATTTCGTTATGTTTTTTTTTTTTTTTTTTTGGGAGCCGGTGGTTGTTGTTAGAAGAGGGGGTTGGGGGAGTGGGGAGTGGGGTGGTGATGGACTGTGTGCACCCTATGTGAGCGCACTACAAATGCTGCCATTACACAGTTATTTGTATTGCCTTAAGCCGGTGCTTTAGCAGGCAGCAGAGCGACGGTACAGCTATGTAATGAAGTGCTTTAGCTTCGGCGTTCTGTCGTTAGCTGAAAATCACACAGCTGCCAATGCTGACGCTGCAGATTGACTACTATTGCCTTACGTCATAAAACATTAGCATATAGATGAATTAACAGTGCTGGCGAATCTCATTAACAGCACAACCTCACCTTCTTTAGAAAAAAAAAATTAGCATTCATACTTCCAGTTGCAGATTATTAGTCCATTAAGTCTGTTTTTCAAGTCCAGCGAGCTTCCTGCTCTTACATAAACTGTTAAGAATGCACCCTGGCTGAAAAAATTGTTAAAATGAGGACACATTACAATAATATTATCTCATGAGTTTTTAAAAGCTTCATCTCCAACTCCTGTGTACCTTTAGTTTAATGGGACTTTTTCTTTTCACTCATTTGTCAAACTCTTTTTTATAGTCTGGAAACCCACGTCATCATTCATCATCATTCATACCCTGTGCAGGAAACAGGAAGGTAAAATATATTGAGGCCACAATCTTTGATCTGTGAAATATAGTGTGAAATATTTTAACATCATCTTTCCCCTCCTCGCTGCTGAAATACAGAATGTAATTAACGTCAGATTTTTGTATTCAAGCATAACAGTGAGATAAATGAGTACCTATTGGGCATATCGGTTTTCCTCCTATAGGCTTTCTTCAGTCTGATGTTGCATTCTTCTTCTGCTGAATAGGCCAGTATGCTTCTGAGCTTATTTTGGAAGAATATTCAATAATTGACATCATTCTTCTTTTATGCCTTTGTTTTTTTTTTCCTTTTAAAAAAGGGAAGCGAAGTAAGGAAGTTTTTTTTGTTTTTTTTTTCTCTCTTTTCCTTCGACTAAATTAGAGCAAATCCAAGAGCTTGGGAGTTAGGAGGCTTTTGATGAGGGAAAAAGGACAGGAGGAAAGAGGAAAGAAAGAGAGGAAGTGTTTTAGTTGTCGTTTCTGGGGATGTGGAGCAGACGATAGAAAGTGTGCAGCTGTGTGTTTTCTCACAATGACTTCTAATGCGCCTGTACTCTGCTGTCTTTTCTGTGTTGTCACCATATGCAAAATGACACAGCAGTGTGGGCACATCTCATTAATTCAATAACTCCAATAAACTTTTCAGGCATGGCAAACTCACCCTGGCACATTTGTCTTTGTAATGAATTCCAATCATATTGTTCAACCTCGGCTTCACCGATGTTCAATTATCTCTTAATTGAATAAATGTGCACAATACAGCAGCGCAATCATACACGGTTATTTATGGCAGGGTAGCGCAGTCAGTTGATATTCATTGAATATGGACAGTGAGATCATATGTTTTTTAGCCTGGCCTGAAAACATGGTGGGGATCTGCACGGTGGGCATTGATCGGGATTGCAAAACAGCCGATCAATAGAGCTTCACTCATCCTCGTCTCCAGCAGCCGAGCAGTAACATTCACCTGGAAAACGGCCCGCAGATCCAATCATTAGCTGAGCGTTGCACTTCCAACATTTGCTTTGGTAGCATCTGTTACTTTCTGGCACCTCCTCAGATGCCGCTATGAGGAGGCTCCGGGTGCAGTCGGTGTTTCTGCTCCAGTTGTTGGACAGATCCAACTCTGATTAGTTAGGACAGAAATTAAATCAACAAGCGTTTTTAATGGATTAATTGTATGTCACTCACCATGAAGAAATGTCAACATTCAACGGTTTCGGCCTCTCAAATGTGAGGCTTTGCTGTTTTTTCTGTCATACGTCATTGTAAAGTGAATATTTTTAGATTTTGATCTCTCAGTCGGACAAAACAAGCTATTTGAAGATGTCACCTTGTGCCCTGGGAAATTACTATGGACATTTCTCACAGTTGCTTTAGCTAAAGACACATTTACATAGATGAATGTGTATTTATGTCCATAATGTGTTTAATTAATATGTTTAGACTTTTTTTTGCATGCATTTCACTGTTGTTGTCATTATGTGTTGTGTGTTAATATGTAGATGAAGGTGTAACCCTTTGTGTGTTAAAACACCCACATATATGCACCTACAGTAGCAGCTCAACACATGACTGTAGGCACTGCAGGCTCTGTGAGCATATGTTTGGATGAGCAGCCCCCCCCACACACACACACCCTCCTGCGCTGAGCTTCTTGAGCTGACTTGTTGTTTTCTGGCCTCACCTTAGAGGCTGCACTGTTGAAGCGGGTGAATGATTTGTTTCAGTGCATATGCCACAGGTCAGCATCTTTATGCAGCCACAATCGACAGGAAACACTCGTGCTCATGCCTCGAGGACTAACAATGCAGTATGTCAGAGGTTTTTTTTCGCCGTATAGTTGAGAGAAAGGATGATTGCAGCTGAATGATAGAGCAAACACGGGGCACTCAGGTTGGGCTTTAACGATGCAGTCGTTTTAAACAGAAGCCAGACAGCCTTCAACAGTGAAATCCTTTTAACATTTTGGTTCACAGCAGCACAGACAAACTTTCATTTGCTCTAAAAACTTCTATTAGTGGCTGCATGGCACTAGACTGAATGTAGGTTTTACATACAACTCACTGCAAAATCAGCGTTGTCGTCATTGATTTAAGAGCAACTCCTCAGATCCAGCTTTAATTCGTAATAATAACACCCGTGTCATAGTAAGTGATTAATGTTATACTTACAGAATTTGATTAATGTCTTGTTGTGCAGAAGCTGCAACTAAGTAATGCTATTTAAACTTCTTTTTCCTCATCTCCGCTCCACTAAGCTACGTTTTTCTTCTCCATTATGAAAGCTGTGCTGGACAATAAATCAGTCTATACCAGAAAAGGGATTACTTTCCCCGGTACAGCGTTCTACCAGGAGTGAGCTACGCCCCCCTAGTATGAGATTGGATGGCGGTGCATCATCAGCTGAACACACACATACGCACATACGCACATAAGCACACACACACACACACACACAAAATCTCTAAAAGCCTGTTTGTGATGTTGCAAAGATGAAATGGTCAAGCATGGGCAGTGACCCTAGACCATCCCTGAGTGCGCTTTCTTCTGTGAGCAGAGCTGGAGATCACCCAGACACACGAGGCAGCGTCTCACAGCCCCGCTGCTGCTGAAATGTCATAGCTAATGCTCACCTCGGTTCAGTGGCCTCAGCAAAGCAAACGCCATAGCCTGCTCTGCCCCTGCCTGCTGCCTCACAGACTCTCTCAGCCTCAGCGTTGCTCTGTCCAAAAAAGCCTCCCGTGGCCTTTTCTGGGACTCTGTTTGCCAGTAGATAATATTAAAAGTTATTGATTGGGTTGTGTTAAGGGGAAATGCCCGGCAGGAGTTTAGCAGAAGAAGTCCCTATAGGGAACTAATGCCTCCCTGAAGGACCTCATCCACATACTGTCAAAATCTGTGATATGTGGCGACCATGGCTGCAGAGAGAGGGACAGAGTGAAATAGGAGGAAAGGGAGAGGGAAGTGAATAGGTTGTATGTGCCAAGCTGTCACCTATAGAGCAGGAAGATGCTGTAATACTTCTAACTAGTCAGACTGACAAAAGGGAGAGAGGAGATTGTAATGTGAACTGTTGTAAGGGATACAAACATAATAGGTTTGTCAAAGTCTGACTGATTAAACTCAATGCACCTAAAGACGATGCAGCTCTCATGCAACCGTTTAACATCTTCTGTGTATCCAGTCGATTGTTCCTGTTTGCATCTCACATTGATTTCTGAAAGCCAGAACCAGAGTTTCGGAGTTATTGAAAACGATGTAAGTGGCCGACTGTTCAAAAAAAAAAAAAAAAAACTCCTGACAAACATTTCTTTGCACAAGAGACATCATGCTTATGGATTATATGAAGATCAATTTCCACAGATTGTCATTTGTGTCACTGTCCACAATGATGAATTCTGAAGCTGCAGAAAATGACAGACTCTCCACACATTGGTACATTTATTCATCATTCAGTCATTCATCCATTAACATGCACAATCTCTTAGAGTTAGTTTTGTGTGTAGAGTTTTGATCAGACTTAGGGCATAGATAAAGTTCAGTTCCATCACCCACAATACACCAGAAACCATTGGTCACATTATGCCGCCATACTTATCATTTAGGCTTTGCTTTCTAATACTACCTAGGTGAGATCTCAATGCAGCAATACATTCATCAGAGGGTAACTGACATGGATATACATTTTCATGAATATGGGACATTGCATGAAGGAGAAAGCTCCCTCTTCACTAATTATATGTTATGTTGCTGTATATCATGTGTTGACCACACCATGTACATTTCATGTAAATCAGATGATGTTTGTCACAAAAGGCTGACTTCCTGTTGCCAGTTGGAGGCATTCTGACTATGACTTAATATTAACATGTTGATGTCTTCAGGCCTGACCTCTTACCAAGCATGCAAAATTTGGGGAAGAGCAGACAATCTAAAGTCCATGCACAACAACTTCCTGTTTAACGCTCAAAATGTCTGACTTCCTGATTTAGGGTATGACTCCATGAGGCTTTTTTGTTTTTTAATTTTGGAGATATTACATCTGTCTACCACATTTTGTTCATCTATATCGAATTTAAAGGTGGCAGCTTTGACTTTGAAATGTTCTCAAGCCATTTTGCCACACCCAAGCCCAAGACCCACATCAGATATCAAGTTTTGCCACTCCTGACACATGTGCAAAGTTTTGTGACTTTTCAAGAACCCCTAGCACCTCAAAAATGAATTAGAGGGTGCCATAGAGCTGGCATACCATGTCCAAACCCAATTGTGATATCAAATTAAAATACTCACTACCTTGAGCATGGATGCAAAGTTTCATGAGTTTCTGTGCATCCTAAAAGCTTCAAACATGTTCATAAAATGAACATTTAGGCATGAAATCAGAATGGCTTACTTCCTGTTGGGCAAAAAAAATGTGTTTAAATGTGGTATGTCACAGAATGATGAGAGCAATGATCCCACAGAATTTCTTGAACATCAAAGCAACTTCATCCCACCATGGCCCTGCATTTGGGGGCACTAAGGCGGCTGCTGGCCATGCATAAGCCCAATCACTACAGAACTTTGCAAATGTCTCTCGTTCTGACATATGTACCCCCCTACTTTCAGTGTCAGGGACCGTTGGGCCCTAAAAAACAGTTACATTGTTTTTTTGAATTTTCAACTATTTTCAAGTATTGATTTCAGACTTGTTTCATGGAAAAAAAATTCTGTCAAAATAATGGATATAGCTGACCGGTATCACTGTTTTTGAAACTTCTGTTTGATGAGCAGCAGAGGAAGCCACCCAGCTTGACGAAACATCTGTATTAGCTACCCATTTAAGGTACTAAACACTTGGACTGTTGTTTCTACAGACTGTGTACAGATGTGTTCTTTGTGGTAGTGTACACAGAGGGAATAACAAGGCAATCAGTGTGTGCTTGTTTCTAATACAGTTGGTATCGCAGGACAACAGCTTGCTAATTAATTTGCCATGAGCACTGAGGGGGGTGTTGGAGGGTAACGGGGCAGTGAGGGAAGGATGAGAGGTTACAGAGACACGGGTGTGAGAGACGGGTGATGGTTAGGGTACAAGAATACCTTTTGAAAGGGTGAGTCCTGAGTGTAAGTGTGTGTGTGTGTGTGTGTGTGTGTGTGTTATGGGCCGGTGTGTTAAATAACAGCGCTAGAGAAGGACGGGGTGTTAAATTAAGCCTCAACCCAAGAATGTGCCACCTCGAAAGATGAGACAATTAGAACACGCTCACAGAGCCAGACCCTGATGGCACCCTCATTAAGAACGTGTGTGTTTGTATGTGTTTGTGTGTGTGTGTGTGAGAGAGAGAGAGAGAGAGAGAGAGAGAGAGAGAGAGAGAGAGAGAGAGAGAGAGAGAGAGAGAGAGAGTCTGTGAGTAGTTTCTAATTCTCAGACTGAATAGGTCTCCAATGATGATCAATAAGACTTACTAGACTTGCCAAAATCTTGACACTCAGTAGATTTAACAAAAGCAGTAAGTGCTACAAAGCTTTTTTACTGTTACACTATCACCTACTATGTCAAAAAACATACAAACAGTATTTCCACATGGATAACAGAGACCTTTAATGATATGCAGGTTGGCCCACTGGGTCAGTGAGACGCTCCATTAAACACATAGTTAACAGTATCATAAGATTCAGTGGAGGGTAGAGAGGAAATCAGCCTTAAAATGTCCTAGGCTAGTAGGCCTATAGGACGTCTACAGTCCACATTAATACTCAACATTGAGCACTCAGCAGAAGGTTGAAGCAGTTTTGGCTCATAGTGCTCTTACACATTTTAATTGTAACTATAAATCCTTCTATGGATTTATTTTAGCTGTACAGCCAGTATTATGTGGTGCGGTTTTGGTCATAATGTTGATAGCGGTTGCAATTACAGAAGTGTGGTGGTGATTGACAGGCGCCATCCTAAATATAAGTATGGAGGAAAAATATATAGGTAAGTAAGTGAGGCAATAAGGAAGTATGGATCAAATTATCGTTGGTCACATTGTTTGGCTTTAATAGGCTATAGATAGATAGATAGATAGATAGATAGATAGATAGATAGATAGATAGATACTTTATTGAGCCTTACTTTTTTACAGCAGTTACATTTACATTCAACACAGGAGATATCTACCACTAAGCATTACACATCTAAAACTAAATTAATTCAACATAAATTAGAATGGCCTCTTTGCCTATAAATAGTCTTTAAAAAGTCTTCATGATGTATTAGTAATAAATATTGCCATATACTAATGGCGTCTGAAATCATACAACTAATGTTCAACATATGGGTGATCTTTGTTTTGACACCCAAAATAATAATATATTTAATTTTAAGTCCACAGGAATTATAATATCTACCACCACAAAATTGCCTCCTGACATTATCTGTAACTGCTGCCCAAGTACCTGATATCTTTTATGAAGTACGGAAACCCTCAGGGTGACATAAAGATAGTGTCTCCCCATTTGCTCTGTGCGCCGTTACTTCCCGTCTACATATTGTGCTCTCCAGTCATTGTGTGTGTATATGTGTGTGTGTGTGTGTGTGTTCAAAAGGGAGAAAAATGTGAGAGAAAGACATGTGATTGGCAATATGTACAAGCGTGTGCAGACAACAGTGAAGATTTTTAAGACTTGCTCAATGCTTTTGTCATTAATGATCTTCCATACATCTGTTCTCACACTCACAAGTGTGCATCATGCGTTAACTACACATCGCTGACAATGTGGTGTAGATACACGGCGGCCATCTGGGAACGTTTTTTGAGTCTAATAATTTTACAGTCTGCTTACAGCGCAGGGAGACACTTAAAAAAAGGAGGGAAAAAAAAATCTGTGTAAGGTTATGTAGACAGAATTGGCATCTGTGTTCTTTTCCAGCTTTGCTCGGTTTAGCTGCATCTTTCTCTAAGTGTGTATCTTTTGTGATAGACTGGTTGTGTAATTGAGGAGGCGGTATGGACATGCTTGAGCGGTTAAGGTTGAGAGACAGTGTCTGCATGTTCATTACTTAACACTGAGGCCTTGTGTGCCTTATGCATAAATGGATTATTTCATAGCATGTGTACACATCATTCAGATTGATGCATCCCGCTCCTGAGTGTGAGCGAGTACCAGGTGGGACAACACGCATGTCAGCTTCATGTCTGTGTTTGTGTTCCCGTGTTGTTATTTTTTTCCCCTCATGTATGTGACAGCGTATGTACCGTGTACCGTTTCTGTCGCGATTGCCAGCGAGTCAGACCTTAAAAAAATCAATCAACGAGAGTGACGGAGACAGACGGAAGCAGAAACACACGTATAGCGCATAGCACATAGCAGGAGGAGGAAGTCCAGGAACACTGCAGTAAGCCATTGAAAAGAAACGCAGGCACAAGGAAAGTAGAAACACACTGCTGCTTTTCTCTTCTCACTTCAATGCAGAATGAGCTCTTACTCTCCACTTATCTCCTGCAATCACTCTTTCCTTCCCTCCTGTTTCTTTTTTCCCGCTTCTCTCCTCTCTTACTTTACTCTCCTGCACCATCTTTCCATCATCTAATGCTCCATTTCTCTCTCCCTCTTTCTGTCTTTTTTTTTCTTCCCCCTGCCATGTTCTCTCTGCATTTATCTCCCCTTTCTCACTCAAACACTCACACAGTTTTTAATTAAAATCTCTCTGTATCAAGGGATTCTGTTATGGTGGTGATTTAAATGGAGGGGGGGGGCTGACATAAACTTAACATTACTGTCAAACCAAAGCAAATTCCATCAGCCTTGGTTAAATTTGCAGCGCTGGCCGTTTTCCAAAAGGCTTTTATTCTACATCCAATATCTATACTGCCACCTATCTATCTTCTTTTTTTTTTTCTTCCCTTATGTTATCTTTTTTTTTTTTTTTTTTTTTTTAGTGTCTCAGGTCAAAGTTATGCATGAAGTCTTAACTGCACATACAGTAGAGCCAGGAACCCAACCAGTAGTGGACTTTTTAGGCTGACTTGACATAAAAACTCACTTTTAATGGTGTAATGGTGACACTCTTTACACACACAACAAAATCAGCTCATGATATCGGCCACGTTGACATATTGGTGGAGCTCGAATGCAGACAGACCTGCACACACACACACACACACACACACACACACACACTCCGACAAACTCATGCTGAGTTATATGCCCACAGTGCCAACCACCTTGCTGTGAGAAATACTTCCCCTCCTCATGAGTGTTAGCACCCCCCACCTCCACTCCTCTCCTCTCTACCCCGCCCCCTTCCCTTCTCCTCTCCTCCACAGTGGACTCACTCTGTCTGGTGGATGGGAGCCTGTGGTCGGGTCTTCATAAATCAAGATGTTACCACCGGCGCTATAAGGCTACTTTTTAATTAAAACTGTGAATCAGTCGGCCCTGATTATGAATTGTACACGGCTGCCACTGAATAAAATATACAGGGCTCACTTCTTCTCCCCCCTCTGACTCTTACTCTCTCTGTCTCGCTCTGTCTGCTTCTCCCTCACCCCCCCCCCCCCCACCCCCCACCCCCACCCCCATTGCTCTCTGTTAAATTATCTTCCAGAAATTGCGAATGTCCACTGCAGGCCTTGGCCACTGCGCAGCCACTGAAGGTTGGCAGCATTTTTGAACTAGTAGAGGAGCTTATCGGTTGCATAAATATAATAACTCAATATGGAGGGGTCTGGCGCCACTGGGGTCAACACCATTATATCACACAAAAACAACCAGGAGGACAGAAACACACCGCTAGAGCTACTCGTGTGCCAGTGTGACCTGTTTACCACACACACACTACCACTCCTTTAATTATGTCACTACAGCTTAAATGTGTTGTTGTTGTTGTTGTTGTTGTTGTGTTGGATGATCCAATCAAAGCAGAGAAGATAGTGCAGTCAGTATCGTGATGGTAACAAGAAAAAGCTTTTGTCCATTGGTCATGTTAGATAAATGTTGAATGCATCTGCGTGGAGATAAACAATGAAAATGGCTTTATGTTTTTATGCTATTTATGAAGACAGAGACAGGAAGAGCAGCTCAGGAAAGAGAGGGAGCAGCTCCGCTTGTCTGCTTTTCACTGTCAAGGGGCAGCGTCGACAATGGCAGCGCTATATACTGTCAAATGAAATAAATAAAACCCAAATCTATGAATATATTTATATGCAAAACAGTGTGTCTTAAAAGCTCCTCTTAAGAGTACGACCAGGTTGAAGCTTAACAGCATGTCTTCTTCAAGGGGCCCTATTGCTAATTTATGACCTTTGTGTGTCTTGCAAGTACAACTGACACTGTCCTAGGGAGATACAAGGATGAGCCGGGCCTCGACGGAGAAGAAAT
The DNA here is from genome assembly GCF_027409825.1 of Scomber japonicus. Taxonomy (NCBI): domain Eukaryota; kingdom Metazoa; phylum Chordata; class Actinopteri; order Scombriformes; family Scombridae; genus Scomber; species Scomber japonicus. The sequence continues at coordinate 9,703,357 of NC_070595.1, read as the reverse complement.
TAGCCCAATGGAGCGCGGCAGTGGAGCCGGAACGGAGCGCAGGGCTGCCGCTGTACTGCCTCGCTTTACATTATATCAGCAGGCGAGGCCAGGGAGGAAGGACTAACTGGCATTCAATCTTACAGCTTTGCACAAACAAACTCATGAATGATAATGGGTTGCTAATTGAAGGTACTGGAGCGATTCACTCTGCTGACTGTGGCGCTGCAAATGGAGTCCTCCGGGTAGTCATGGTGACAGGCACAGAGAGGCTCTGGAGGTCTCCTGACCTGAGCTGGAGTCAGATAGTCTTTTACATATGCTCCCCATAGTCAGAGCCACCATTTGGTTATATTAGCATTCATGAATATTCATAAGCAGACTATTAACAGTTGTTGTATCACTGAGCTCTTTGAAAAGTTAGTTCAAGTGCATGGTTGTCTCTATTCGTCCACATTTCAGATACAAATACTGGTGATGATTATATTTGTAATTACAAACTAAATTGAGTGTTAATTGCAATGTATATATTCAGTTTTATTTACTTAATATTAGACCACAATACTATTATAATACCATTAGACCAGATACTATTAATACTCTCAATTTATATAACTATTTCTTACACTTGAAATACATCTCAGTGTATCTTCAGGTACACTTAAAAATGTTCTTCACTCTTAGAGAGAGAATGAAATAGTGGCTATGACTGCTGGTGTTTCAGACAGTCTCTGCTTTTTTTTTTATAGCTCCCAAGTTGTTCATCTGTACTGGTGATCTCTCTGCGGATGTGTACTAAACTATATTTCACCACTGATGAGCATCTTAAAGTTTTATGACATCTGGCACCGTAGGAACTATGGTAACTGTCCTTGAAGCAGTCCCCTCGCTGAGTGTTTGACCTACAGACGTGTCCTTAAAGCAAAGCATTGAACCTCTGCCAGCTGCAAGGTGGTCATTGTGTGGCTGACCACTTGTGCTGACCTTGTTGTGGACGGGTGGAAGAAAGAATTTCTTAACAGGTGCTTGTGTGAAAGCTGCTTTTGTCCGGGGGATCGTATATTGTCAGCTGAAATGGAACCTACTATCCAGCAGCGCCAAGGCTTTTTTTTTTTTATCTGTCCTATGTCTGTAGACATCCTGTCATACTCTTCTAGGATTAGAAAAGCTGTCTTAGCTTTGTGTAGACCAGTTTTGCTCTGGCTCTATCCGCAATGCTGAGGTGTTCACCTGTGGCAGTGTGTTTGTTCCTGTCTGCCTCTATTCCTGCTGGATAGCTGCCGGTGAGCTGGCCAGTCTGACTAACTGTCTCTTTGTGCATCACAGCGGCTGCTGCCTGTCTAGCTGGCAAACCTGCCCGTCTATCTGTGTGCGTATGTAGCTGTTCTTCTCTGGGGTTTGCATCTCTCAGGCTGAGCGTTGGGTGGGATTAAATCTTGGGGACATCCGTTAGAGAGATGCTCTTAGATGTCATTATCCCTGTGGGGAGTCTCATCATCATCCCGCGGCGGAGAAACGCTCGGCACACCCGCCCGGGAAGACTGCTAGAAAGACAGCCGTGACAGGCTTACGTCGGCAAGAAAATTGTGATGATCATGCGAAAAAAACATCACCCAAAAAAAGGCTGGTGATATATGCAGCTTCGGTCTGAGTGTGCATAATGGGTTCGTATGGAAGACCTTTTTGAAAACAGCAGTATCACACAACCTCAGATAGATGAAATTCATCCTCCTGCAGCTTCTAATCATAGCAAGTCCCATGCAAGCATACCTGGAATTAATTGAAATGTGTAAAATTAGCAACAGAATTGATAGCTGAAAATGAAACTCATCAGTCAATATTCAGCCTAAGGGGAAAGTAAAGAGAGAGATTTCCTGTAGTGTGTTAGTCCAGGTGGTATGAAATAGAGAGGTCTATAAAAGATTGTGGGTGGCTGATTTTACATAACATTTTTGTTTTGTGGGGCGTGGACTCTGAATTTGGTCATCACTAGGACATTGTTGAGTTTTCCTGTATACAGACTCTTCCTCTATGTCCTCTTCCTTTGGCAGGGTTAGTGATGTGCATTGTATTGGCAGATATGGTAGACACAGTACAGTCGCGGATTAGGCCATGTTCTTACTTAAGCATATTTCAAGGCTTCGGTTTTGATGTATCCAACTGTACCCATGAGATGCTGATTTCCACTTGAAGAGGCAGATTTTTTTGCACGCAGTCACACTGTACACCGGTATCTTCCTTTAAGAAACCAATCCAGCACAACATCCACTTGAGATTATTTTCCCCCCACAACAATGGAGTGGTGAAGATACCTCGCTATACAACCTTGTTGTTTCTCACTACACAAGCACTAAACACAGCTCCACAAAGGGAAAAAAAGAAGGAAAAAAAAAAAACACTTGCACACCTACTAATCAAAAAAGGCAGAATCCTGGTGCCAAAAATAACAGCTTGGAATGAGATGGATGGAGGAGGACAGATTATTGTGGCTCTAATCTGTGAAAAGCTGACAATAAAACACATTTAAAGTGATTACAGCGCTGTTATTGGCACGGGAAGGAGGGGGGGGGGGGGGGGGGTCACTCAACACACTGCACTCTTCCTGTCCCTAGCTTTACCTTAACAGACAAATGCAGTCTGCGGCATAACTCCACACGTATAAACACCCGTGTGAAGGTCTTACACAATGACACATGATGCTGATGCAAGGCAGTCGAGGAGAGAGAGAAGGGAAATAAATAAAACGAGGTGGTGGAGAAGTAAGAGAAAATAAAGAAAAGTAAGGATGGATGAGAAAGAAGAACAAAGTGGAAAGAGGGATTTCAGTGCTGAAGCCACAAATCATGGGGAAGATTAAGCGTCTCTTCTGCGAGGCGGAGTAGGTGTAAATAGAAACGTGTCCCTGGGAGAGCTCATAGAGACCAAATGCTTATCTGCCTGAGTGTTGTCAAAACACATTTGTCAGTCTGAAGTGTTTAACTATCTTTGTGTCTATAGGAGACTTGATATGCAAAAACAAACAGCTGATGGTAGATGGAAGATGGGTAGCGCCAAACATTCATGCCCGCAAAGATACACAATGTGGGCCAACACATACACACACACACACACCACCTGAGACTAGACAAAACAGTTTTCACTCGGATATGACTCCTGGCTTGATGGAACTGTGTGGACGAGCAAGTTGATCATGCATTATCCTTGTGTGTGACTCTCTCAGCTGCAGTACCGGTTCATCATCAAACAGCTGCAGGTGGTTTTACCCGTTCAGCAGCTGCCACATCTGAGGAAACGAAGAGAAAACGCTTCACATTGTGACTGTCTGCCCAGTAAATTAGCCAAGTGTGGGGCTCAAGTGTTGCTGTACTGTTCCTCCTGACACTGTGCTGTCTCCTATGGGAGCATGTGTAAAAGCTGGACACAGCCAGGAACAGCTGCTGAGAGCTTGTGCAGCAGGTCTGCATTGTGGTTACTCAGGTGGGGGCAATATTTAATATTAAACATGTTGTTTGTGACGGGACACTTATCCTGTCAGAATACTTATAAAAGTTCATTGCAATGAGATTCAGTTTTGATCATTCACCTCAAATAAAAGATGACCAATGTCGGCCATCTTGCAGCCCCTCCAGAGTGGTCCATGTACACTCAGAAGGATTAGAGAAAAATACAATGCAAATATGGTGTTCCATTGAGCATTTGCTTCAGTTGTACAAATACAATATGACAACAGGGCCAGAGTCACCTTATAGGAGATGATTTTGCAATAATAAAAATGACCCCTATGAAGAGTAGTGTATAACATTATCAGGGCAAATACGGGCAGCAGATAGTTTTGTACCTTTATAGGAAGTGCTGCATTATCTTGTGAAAGGCTGCAGGAGCAGATTGAAGGACAGTTTGAGTGCAGTCGAGTGTCCACAGAAGGAATAATTGAGCAGGTGGAGCTCTTCTGTGCTGGGAAGTTTGAATATTTGCGGGAAGTTTTAGAAGCCCATTAATGTCTAATTAAGTTGGGCCCTCTCAAAACACGTCTTGGGTTCAGCATTTATAGTTTTTTTCCCCCTCTGCTTCTCGTATGCAGTCACACAGAATGTTGGCAGGAGGCCAGCTATAATTTTATGATCTTCATAATTTTATTAATTCATTAAGGATGGCCACTTCATACTGTCTTATTATTCGGGAAAGCAGCAAGATTTGTCTAAGACTGAATCCAAAACATGATCTACAGACTGTTATGACTTTGGCTTTGTGCCAGTGAGTTAGTATCAGCTTCAGGTTGTCATATCTAGTTCATTCCAAACTAATTTCCTGTAAATGTTGGGAATCAATTTATTGAATAATATTTTTATAAATGCACGCCCTGCCTGCCCGTACCTTCTGTTCTCTTGGCATCTTCTTGCAAATTGTATACTGTGATAGACCCACGGACTCCCTTAAACACCTAAATAACACCACCAAGACAGACACAAAATATATCTTTATTACACTGTTTAATCTTTGTTTGCTTAAAATCCCGATATCCCACTGCATGCTCACATTTGATCAGTTGCATCATTTCAAAAAAATACAGATATGCTCAATGAAAATCTAAGTTGACCACAACATTTCAGAAACAATATTGTAAAAGCAGGATTACAGACATGACAACCAATAATATAACACACGCATACCTCAAGACATATATCATACTGTATATCAGCATTGTCTTGCCTCTGAAATGATGAACATAGGACTAGTACCATAAAATAGATAATAAAGTATAGACCTTTGGGTAATATTGAAGAATGTTTCCGCAGGACTCTCTCTTTTAATATCACACACATCTTGTCCAGACCGAAATGGTTTAACAAAGCGTGGACCGCCTGTGTAAGTGGGTTGTCCGTGATTTGTGGAGAGAGTTGAGTTACAGTGGCCCGCCTGTGACTCTTTCCGTTCATTGTGGAAGCAGCAGACCCAGAGCAGCAGCACAGACAAGCAGGGGAGCCGTAGAGCTGTGAGGCACTGGAGGACACAACACGGCACATTAGGTCATACACAGAAAGACACACACACACACACACACACACACACACACTGAACTTATAAATAAAGCAGCAAATGTGTGCAGAGGCGTAATCACAGAGCCTGCGCTGCGTCACCGCTTTCCTCCTGCCATAATTATTACATATATAACAAGCATCTGTATGTCTAATTATCCACAAGCCACAATTTACATATTCATTTGCTGATAAGCCTGGAAGTGACACTAAATCTGTCCTCTATTCAAAATCTGTCTACAAGTGATATTTCTGCTTCTGCCTGCATAGGACAAGTTTTAGTTGCTTGCAGCTTTTTACATTGGAAAAAAAAAACTCCAAACCCATTCAATTTCAAAAGTATAAAAAGAGAGCTAACCCTGCACACTCTTCTTAAATAGACACTTCTAACAGCAAGTGTTTCAGATTTTAGGCCCTAGGTAGTCTGTTCCCTTCCACCAACCCACCACAATGACTTGGTTCATGTGTGTGTGTGTGTGATCAGTCTCGCCCCCACATCTCGCTGCTGCATGGTCAAAGAGGTTGTCCAGGTAACGTTTTCTTTCATCACCTGTCAACACTTGTTCTGGGTCAGCGCAAGGTTCCACCTGAGAGGTTAAGCCTTGAAAGACAAAGAACGCACAACACGACGCCGAACCTCTCATCGACGTGAGATCGCCCGCCGTCGAAAAATAGTCGCAATTTCGAGCCCTTTTGAAAATGAACCCTGCCCGAGCAGTCCTCACAGAACGCTGAAAGCCACGGATGAAGTTTCTCCTCCTCATCTGTTCATTTCTCATAATGAAATCACAAGCTAGCACTGACAAAGGAATTATACTCGTAAGTAGCCTCAAGTGTGCGTGGGTTTGACGTAACGGGCAATTTTTCAAACTCTTAGTGCTTATTCTGCTGCGGCTGCTGCCTCTGATACGTGAGCCGCTCATCATGACATTCTCATTTCAATTAAAAGGAGAAATGAAGCCACGGCTGCACGCCTGACTTAGCGGTTAAGATAATGTACATACACCAGAGAAGGTTTGAAGTCATCCAGAGAGATAGAGAAAGATTGTCTTTTCCTCGCCATCTTCTGCTGTCTTCCTAAATATCAAACCAGGCAATAAATGTGAAAAATTGCCAGTCGCCTTTGTCCTACAGTTTTCATGCAAATAACACCATCGACAAACCTGACACTTACCACATAATGAGAAGAGGGCGATGAGAGAGTGCGAGCGCAGGAGAGAGATAAGTGGGAGAATCGAGAGGAAGCATTGTACATAAATAGAGTTAAAATGAAAGAAAGAGAAAGAGGGAATCAGGGAGGAAGAGAGTGATGGGCGCCTCAATGTCCCCTCTTTCTGGAAATAGATACCATTATGCCCGTATATTGGTCCTAGAGCCTGAGCGAACATGTGATTGCGATGCCTAGCTGGTCTGCTTTGGTGAGGGGGCTGGTGAGTGGCTGCTTCAGAACATCATGTACAGACACAGGTCCAAACACATAATCATGCACGCACACACACACACACACACACACACACACACCTTCCACCTCCACAGCAGGCTGCGCAGACAGGCCGCATGAATATTCATCAGAACAGTTTATAATGAGTTCACACATTAGACCAGCGTTTCTTTCATATTCTCACGTACCGTAGGTTTGGCAGCGATTCCCCGTATCCAGCTGATTCCTCGTCTCATCAAGATGCGGCTTCCGTGATCCTCTCCGTGACCCGGTCGCATCCCCAGGGCAGAGGGGCTCGCCTTCTCACAACGCTACCACGGACTGAAAAATGTTTTTAATATTGTCATGCCCCGTCCGCCGTTGAATCAATTTCAAATCAAAACCGTCCCAGCCTAAAGATTAGCACTAAGGTTAAATTTTTTCTGCTAGGCTTTCATTTGAACACCCCCTCCATAAATGTCAGATCTAAAAAGGCATCAGGGAAACCAAGCCTCTGTTAGCACTGCTTACACACTCACACACACACATTCATTTTGCCCACAAGCGCACAAAGCATTCTTGGTAGTAATACTCCCTGTCCAGTGTGGATTTATGACTTACTGTGAGAGCAGAACATGTTGTGATTGGAAATATTCAGTCACATACGTTAAACACAATAGCCTGTTTATTCACCTTTAAGGCCAGACAAAATATTTTAATTGACTCTTGTTTTTACAGGTGTGTGTCCAATTAAGCCACCTCCCCTCTAATAGTTAGTCTGCATTGACACATACAGAGATATGCTGCAGATTCCTTGCTAGTCATCATTGTGGGATTTATAGCTGATGAAACTAAAAAAATGAAAAAAAAAAACAGAGCGGTGAGCCAATTACACAGCTTTAATATCTGTGTCAGGCCTCATATCCCCTGCTCTGTCAACTTTCCACTACAACAATATGTTGGCCTTGACATCCATTAATGACTATTACCCCATTTATCGTCCATTTGGGCCCACTTAGTACCTGGTTTTGTTTGGTTGGGTAACTACGCGAAACACGGTGTTCTTACCTAATTGGCCGATGCCTTGGTTCATCTGTACAGTAACACAGGCTGAAGCTGTCATAACCAAGCAACAGGGACTGCAGTGCCAAGAGAAGAAATTGTACTGTTCCATAATCCTCCTGTATTAGTAAGAATATATTCTGCATTTGAAAGCCAACGCGGCTCAATATCCTGTCAGAATAAGTCACCGATATTTAGTCATCATAGGCTTTTGAGTTACGTTAGCAGGAATTGATGTGTTTATCACATGATGTCTCGCAGTGTCCTGGAAACTATCATGTTCAGTAGAAGCAAACTCAAGGAAACAGTGTGGTTAGAATAAAAAAAAAGAAAGGTATTCTACACTATGTCTGCAACTAATTATTATTATCATTCATTATTGTCTTTTCTCTTATTAAAATTAAGCAATAAACCGATTATTAAACTAGTTTCCAAATGAAATGAATTGCAAATAATTCTATTGTATTCCTTTCTTTGTGATCTGGATAACACATGTATTGTATGTTGTAACATCGATCATAATTACAGGAGCTTGTGGAGCTCTGAGATCAATAAAACCAATGTTTTCCTGTAAATACTCACATAATACTCAAGAATAAGATGAGAATGTGTTTAGATGGGTCTCTTCTCAAATTGTCAGATAAGTGTACACTCACATTAATAAATACATGATTTTTTCCTTTGTTAAATATGTCTGTATACATGCACTCACAAAACTTTTAGGTTTAGATAAAGCATAAAAGTGTGTGTGGGTGTGTGGCGGGTTTGGACCTCAGGGGTGTTGGGCCGGTTAAAGGCTATCTGCAGTCCACCCGTGTGTAACTGATATGGCTGTTGAGTGCGCTGGTGTGGCTAATAGAGCAAATGGTGGGTGAGAGGCGAGGGCTGGCTGATGGGGAAATGGGGTCATTTAGTGTCATAACCTTGCTTGTGTAATCTACAGTTTGATACGCGCCTTTTGTGTTTCTTTATGAGACATTCTTTGACTCACTGTGGGACTTTTTAATGGCCTAATCTTTCTGAATGATCATTGGAGTTACACAGTGCGTCAGCTAATATAATCTGTACCCCGGGGGTGTGTGTGTGTGTCGAGTGCCGGTGTGTGTGTGTGTGTGCAGCCGCAGGCTACTCTGTGTGTGTGTGACAGGGAGAGATGGGGAGAGCGAGATGGTGTATTGGGTGTGTAGGCATAGGGAAAAGTGTGTTTTCTCTCTCGCTGTGTGTGTGTGTGTCGGAGGTCTCTATGCTAATCTGTGCATTAGAGGAATCGGTGTGTAAAATACGCCCACTGCGAGGACGCACAGTGGTACACCAGACTACATCACCGCATTTACATGATCAATGCTTATTGCGAAATGTGTGTGTGTGTGTGTGTGTGTGTGTGTGTGTGTGTGTGTGTGTACGCGCGCTTGTGTATCTCTGTGTCCATCAACTGTGTCTCTATGTGTGCGCATGTAGGCCTATTTTAATTGTTGCCATGGAAACAGAGTGCTGCCAGAGAAGTCCAGATTCAAAGAGGGCATGTCTCTCTCTCTCTCTCTCTCTCTCTCTCTCTCTCTCTCTCTCTCTCTCTCTCTCTCTCTCTCTCTTCCTGTTCTTTCCCTTCTCTCCCATCCCTCCCTTTTGTCTCTCTCTGTCTTCTGTCTCTCCTTTCTTCTTCTCTTCGTGTGTCCCCCTCTCCCCTCTCTTTCATCTTCCTTGTGTCTCACCAAGGTCCTCCTTGGTTTACACTCGCCCCCCCCCCCCCCCCCCTCCCACTCCCCCTCTCCTCCCTCCTCCTTTTCTGTCTCCTCGTGCCTCTTATCATCCCTCCCTCATTCCTTCCCTCCCACCTCTCCATCCTTCCTGGAGAGTGGTGTGCAATTGACTATTAACACAGGGACCTGTAATTAGAGCTGACGAACCTCCAGCAATTAGTTTTCCCTAAAGAAGTTGTTCTGTCATCTCTGCGTACAGTACATCCCTTTATCCCTCTCTCAATCTCCCCCCTTTACTTTTTTTTATCCTCTCTGTCATTTCCTCTCTTATTAGCTGTCAGCGTAGCGGAGTGGTTATTGTTTTTGTATTGTTTTTTTTTTTTTGTTCTTCTTTGTACCTTCCATCCGCCTTGTTAAACGCAGTCATGTATGAGATATACACACAATACACCACTCAGAACAAGTTTATGAGCAACTACACCCCCACCATCCCGGGTTATCTCTGCCCACAAAACCAGAGTGAACATCTATTCCCACCGACTGCACACCTACACAGACTATATGCTGTTAAACTCAAGAGGACACATGCCCTCCCACACTCTCAAATGTAAACATACAGAGCACATGCATCTTTCTCAGAGAGGTAACGGTGTCTTTTTTTTTTTTCCACGTGTGCCTTTCTTCTACAGCTGTGTTGCCGTTTCCTCCACCTTGCTGCCGTCATCAAGTTCCTCCTCTTGTCTTATTTCCCCTTCTCCCCTCTTTCTTTATACCTTTTTCACCGGCCCACCTGGCTTTCCTCCCTTCTGTATCCCCCATTAATGAAAAACTCTATAAATAAGTACAGGGAGGCAGAGAGAGAGAGAGAGAGAGTGAGTGAGAGAGAGAGAGAGAGAGAGAGAAGTACGGTCAAGTAGAACATGGGAGGGGAGGTGGAAGGATGGAGGGATGGACAGCAAACGACAAGTGCGAGTGCTAAACTAGGCCAATAGGGGTTGAAGGAGGAGGAAGAGGAGGAGGAGGTGGGGAGGCGGGTATGATATCAAAGCCTTCGCAAGTTGCTCTGAGCATCTCTGCCGTCAATCACTTAATCAATTCCAGCGGCAGTCAGTTTGCCCGCGTCTCGGGTCGGCACGTCACTCATCTCGCTCCAGACAGTTTGTCAGTCAGCCGGCAGTTTGGCGTGGAGCCGTCTTTGCCTCCATCTGCCCTTTCTAAAAAAATCTCGTTTGCATTCCCTATATGACTCCTTCCCTCCTTCCTTTCCCCTCTTGTTGCTCCCGTCCTCTCACTTTCTCCCCCTCCAGTCAAAACGCCCCAGCATCTCATCTGGAGGGAGAGTTTATATCCTACATAATATATACCATAATGCTGCTACAGAACGTCCCGCATGAATTATTGATCCGTGTTAGATTATCTGTAAACCGTATGCCGTCGTACCATGTATCAGTGTGTGTGTGTGTGTGTGTGTGTTAATGCACTATTTATGTGTGTCAAGTGTGACCTCTTCTCTCATCCGTCATTGTGTGTTTTTAAAGCCTCGTTTTCCACAAGGTTTCCCAGTCTCCCCTCTTCATTGCCCCATTTCTGTGGACTGACAGTGATACGCACAGATTCATATGACGCATGTAGCCTCTTGGCAATTCACTTTATTCAATCAATGTTGCATGGTGCTATGTTAACCTCTATCTCCCTCTCTCCATCTCCTGTCCTCTCTTTTTTTTATCTTTCTTTTCTCTCGTTATCAAATCTCCCCCTACCCCACTTCTTTTTTTTTTTTTTTACCTCTCTGTCTCCATCTCTTTCTGTTCCACCCCTTCACTTCCTCTATCTCTCCAGGTATTACTCTCCCACTCCTCCACCATGCCTGTCTGCGGCTGTCGCAGCCCCTCCCCCCCTCGCGGCCACGCCGTGGCCTCGTTGTCCACCCCCTCGGTCGCCCAGGAGCAAGCGAAGCGAGCCCGACCCCTGCATCCGCCCCCGCCTCCATCGCTGCACCGCCGCCGCACCAGCGCCTCTCTCCGCCTGTCCTTCCTGCTGCTGCTGCTGCTCTGCCTTCTCCACCTGCCCCCGGCCTGCCACTGCCACTCGCGGAGAGAGAAGGGAGGGGGAGGGGGAGGTGGCGGAGGCGGCGGCGGGGCTGGTGGCGGTGGTCACTACATCCCCATCCCTCAGCCCCCTCCCCACCACATGGCCCTGCCCAACATCCTGCGCGGCCTCAGCATCGCCGTGGTCCTGGTGGGCAATTTCAGCGAGATGGCGCTGGCCGGGGCCCGGGAGAAGGAGGACTTTCTTCACATGGCGCCCAACGTGGAGGTGCTGACCATGAATGAAACGGACCCTAAAAGCATCATCAAGAGCATCTGCGACCTAATGACGGAGCACTGGCTGCAGGGTGTGGTGTTCGGGGATGACACCGACCAGGAGGCCATCGCCCAGATCCTAGACTTCATTTCTGCCCAGACTCATATCCCCATCCTCGGAGTCCGCGGGGGTTCCTCCATGATCATGGCTGCCAAGGTAGGCCACTCAAAGTCTAGCAGTAATTTTCAAGTAGTACATGTTGTCCCCATTTACAGTGATTTTGCAAGGAAGTACATGTGGGTGGTTCTGAGTGTTCAAATATAAAGAGAGACACGACGTGACCTCGGAAACAATGAATGGAAAGCGTTGTTCAGCACTGGTAAATGTTGTGTCTGCACTTACCTGGCACCACATAAAGTGTTTAATTACAAAGTTATTCCAATCCTCACTTACTATTTTGATTATTTAGACTCATTGAAAGTTCAGCACAGACAACACACTGACTTATTAAACTGCAACTGTAGTGCAGTAAGACTAGCTGCAGGACAGATCCTCTCTACAACCTGAAGTCTCTGCCGAATTACATTTCGATTTGGCTGCACTTTGCTGTCAATCATTGCTCTATTGGCATCACTCCTGTGAAATCTTATCCTGGGTAGATTACGTCATCATACACAACAGTTTTTTTCATCAACAAAAGATGGATTTGAAGACTCTAGACATGGCACCTCTTAAACTACTGTAACAGTTTTGCTCTTTCTAAGTGGTATCAATGTTTTTGGCATGTCTGCCATATTCTCCTCTGGGGTTTGTCCGCACATATGCACCGATCTTCACCACATTGTCCTCTAGCTATCAAGTCTGCCCAAAACAGAGAAACCATTTTGACTTGTTTGACTGATTGAGGGTTTTTCATCTCATCCCCTACTGCTGTCCTGCATCAGTATTAACTCTGGGTCCAGACAGACAGGCAGGGTAAGCTGGGTGTCTGCCTTGAAAGACAAACTGCCAACAGTGCCGATGCCCCTGACAGGATCAGCTGGAGATTGCACCAGAACAGAGAGCTAGATCTCTGCTTATTTACTAGGCCTCGCCTAATGGGATAAAGCAATCTGCTGCTGCTTTATCTGTGTCCGCCTGGGATCTGGGCTTGGACCCCATTCCACCAAATCATCCCATTCATGTGGTACTTTGTGCACAAGCCCAGCTGCATTAAATAATAAGCAGTTAAAGGAAAAGCTACACTTAATGTAGGGGCACTTTGAAAAGTTAAACCTTTATTCAAACAGTTGCCTCTTGTGTTGAGAACTTGCTGGTAGGATTTGCGGCCTCGTACATCTTATCTTATCTCAGCCACCCCTGCCTCTACGTCACCGTCCTCCAGTTTGTCTGCTGACCTTCTGGTGTCAACAGGTCGCTGTACCAGCAGAGACATGAGTTGCAGTGACACAGAGAGGCCAGAGGCCACCGCTGAAGCTCTTCTCTCTGTTCCTTCTCATTATAGCACTGTGGAGAGAAATGGCAGGGAACCGTCCGCTCCCATTTAAAACTGCGCCCTTCCAAGCGCACACATGCAAAGACCGCAGCACAGTATCCACATTTTCTCACAGTACACTCTTCACACATGCACACACCTGCTCCACTTCCTCAAATTCATATTTTCTCTGCCCCATCTCTCTTTAACCCCCCAACCCCACTAACAGTGTGCCCTAAAAACATAAATATTTTACAGTGCTCCAGGCTCATGGATGGCTACATTACATGTGAAAAAGTATGTTTGTGTTTTATTGCATTGATGTGGGAGGTGAAGGGAAAAGGGAAAAAGGAAAAAGAAGTGTGTGTATGTGTGTGTGTGTGGGGGGGGTGTTGTTGTTGAGGAATGTGTGTGTGTATTTGTGTGTGTGTGTGTGTGGGGATAGTATCATTCATTAAACCCACGTGCCCTAAGTGCACCAGGCAGCAGGAAAAAGCAGCGTTTTGTGGCAGAGGTTTAAATGGATTTCCCCCGGCCACAAGCCAGAGTCTGCCTCTCCTGAGAGCTTCCTCCTGGCTACACCGAGACCCAGGAGAGTGAGGACAGAACTGCGCTAAGGCTCAGTCTCCAAACGGATTTGTGTCTGCCTAATGGTCTGAGACAATGGAGTGGCAAAAATACAATACACAGGGATCAGAGGGAGGGAGGAGAGAGAGAGAGAGATGCATGCGGGGAATTGGAGAAATTGAGATAGTGAGGATGAGATTGGGTGGAGGATGTTCTACTTTGGGTAAAAGCAGGTAGCAGAGGAGAAGTTGGGACCAGGAGGAACTTCTTTAGGGGTTTTGGTCAAGCAGGGGGCAGATCTGGTGGGGCTGCATGTAGAGGTGATGGACGGTGGAGGACAAAGGCTGTGTCAACAACAGAAGAGGAGAGAGAGAGAGACCGGGAGGAAAGGAGGAAAAGACAGCAAGGAGAGAAAACTTTTCTTCCATATGGATAGTCGAGATGGGGGGAAAAAAGCAATAGAAAGTAATTTTGGAAGATAGAATGAAAGGTCGAGTTATAGAGCTTAAGAAAAATTGAGGAAGGAAGGTTTTTCTTTTTATTGTGAGTGAGTGTCTCAAGGAAATGGACTGACAAAGATTGGGAAATAGGGATTGCAATATGTGGTGTTTATCTTAAAGCCTCACACACACACACACACACACACACACACGCAGATACACACACACACACACGCACACAAAAATGTGCACAGCCATCAAGACTGAAGGCCAAATGCTGCTATTACAGTTGGCAAGACAACCCTTCCTTTTTCATTACTCGTCCAAGGAAGGATGATAACGGAGAGCAACACAGAAGGCGAAGGATACAGCATTCAGATTTTTAGTGCGGGCAGAAGAGCAAAAGAATTTGGCGGAAGGCTACAAGATTATTCCATAAAATCTATCCTCAGGAGGAGACTGCTGTAGTGCCATGTGAAGAGTCGAGCCGAATCACAATCAGAGTAACATTTATTTCACTTACATATGCATCTACGAGGAGTGTTACTTTGTGTTTGCGGTGACGGAGCACAAAGCTAACCGCAGTGCTGTGTGCCAACGAGAGACACAGTCCAGTATCAAACCCAAGACTTTTAAAAAATTGAGTTTGTCTCTCAATCAACCATATGAATCTTTTGACATCTGAAACAAGAACAAAACGGTTTAGTTTTATTTTAAAGCCAATTCCTCTTGGGGAATGAAGCAAAACTGCAGCACTAACTTGGCATTAAAAAGCAGGATTACAGCTACTACAGAGGTTGCATCTGCACATACAGTTGGAGATGTGGCTATGTGCCTTAGTTACGATGAGTGCACAGAATAAAAGTGAACTTGTGTATAAACTTGAAAGTAGGAGAGTTAAATAGATGAGGAAGACAGGCGGCTCCAGTATTAACAAGGAATGAAGAAGAAGGCGGAGGAGGAGTGAGATGGATGGAAGCAAAGGCCACTCACATCTATATCAATGAATAAGATCAGTGAGGGAGGGTTGGGCGGTAAGCAAGAGGATGAGTGCACTGAGTGCACGGCCGCATAACTGGGGAAGAGAGGAGGAGAGAGACGGAGAGAGAGAAAGGCAGAGTGACACAGAGCGTGTGTTTTGCGGGGAGTGCAGCAGCAGGTGTATCGCCATCTATCCAACGTAGCCGACGTTACATGAAAAAGAGTAGCTGCCTCCTTGCTCAGGAAATTGCAGCCTAAATGGAGGAGGAATGAAGGAGGAGAGAAAGATGGATAGAGTGCAGCTGTACCCCACATCTGTGAAAGACAGGACAAGATAAAGGAGGAGGAGGAGACGGAGAAAAGAGAGGGAACACATCCAACAGTTTGTGTGTGTGTGTGTGTGTGTGTGCGTGCGCGTGCGTGCGTGGTTGTGCGTGTGTACGTCTCTGTGAATACGTGCGTGTTGTTACCTCGCCAACATGGCTGTAGTTGCCAGTCTTTTGTCTGTAGTGGTTTCCAGCACCACCCTGCTGGTTGTCCCTCTAAAGTGTCTGTTACACTGCAATAATCAGTATGATCTAAAGCTTTGGCTAATGCTCATATTATCAAGACATGGAGAGCCATTTTCCTCAGCTTGTCTAGAAGGTATGGCTTTGTAGTCGTACAAATAGCTGTAGTTGTCGCTGATCACCCCAGGGCCACCACATAATACGAAGAGCCAGCTAATCTACGAGTGGAAGGCTGCTGGTGCTGTAGATTAGCAGAGAGATAGCATCCTCCCCTGCATAGGATTTAAATGTATGATCGTCAGCAATTAAGGAAAAAAAAAAAAAAAGATGGGAAAGCAGCCAACCCCGATGACCTGAGGGAGATGATAATATAATAGGAATAATATTTTCACACATGCAAACCTATGCAGGCAGACGCACGAAAAAAAAAAAAGAGGTGCGCGCCCACACACACGTTTTCATAAATATACGGAAAGACGTGTGTTACAAGGGCAATTAATGTATGAATATTAAATAGGTTGCTCTGTAATGGAAGAAACGCTAGACAACATGTACAGCTAGCTGCTGCTGCTGCTGCTGCGACATCACCAACACATTTGTCTTTCTTGAGGCTTTAACACAACACCCGCGCACACACACACACACACACACACACACACACACACACACACACATATTCGTACCAACAGAAATGCACACTCAGGCACTCCCACACACAAACAAATCTGTTCCCTGCCATCTTTTGTGTAAGTGGCAGGCTTCTGGTGGAACAAAACAGCAGGATGTGATCAATTAACTTTTGCCCAAATAATTCAGGCTTTTCATCGTTTCAAATGCGGTCGTTTTAGCCCGCGGGTGGCCGAGCCTTTTGTAAGAAGAGAGAGCCATTATGTGTCATCAGTGTGTACACGTGCGCTAATTCTTCAGAGGAAACCGGGCTCTATGATAATGTTGGATGGGCGTTAAACCGCATCCAAGGATAATTGTGGCGTTTTTTTGTGTTGATGTTTGTATTTATGTTAACCTTACATGTAGGGGGAATAGTCCTTTTTAAAAAAAAAATGTTCACAATGAAAGCGACTTGTTTAGTCATCGTTTTGCTGTTTGAGGTTCACTCACCATGTCCTCTCGGGGGGTTTTAGTCCATTGGGTCGAACATAAATGTACCCGCATTTATATCCCCAATTAATGTCCTACAATAGCACCTATTGTTGTAGCAATCACTGAGGTCCTGTACTCTATTAATGTAATGTGTTGTTCGGCTTGGCAGCACCGTGTCCTCGCTAAAACATAGACGCAATTAGGAGCATTTGTAAATGATGAGAGAATTAAAAGCGACTGTTCTTCTGCCTGATGTCTCTCTCTCAGCGTTCCCCTCTTTTGAGTTTTTATTTCTCTTGTTTGGTTTTTTTTGTTTTTTTTGTTTCTGTCTCTTTCACATCTCTCTCTCTCCTAATTGTTTAGTTCATTCATGGGTTTTGTTGTGTCCAGCAAAGCACAGTAAACCCCTTGTAACAGCTTTCTGATCTATCCTTTCATCCTAGAAATGTTCTCTTTCCTTTTATTTTTTTTATTTTTTTTATTATTTGCGGCTCCCTTTGTCCAGTTTTGTTCCTGGGTGTTTCTCTCTGATGCGTTTTTTGCTGTCTCTGTGTTCAGCCCTCTCTCTCTCTCATTCAGTCTGTATTTGCCTGCAGATGACAGGTTGAACAGGAAATGTCCTTATATGGAACTTTTCAGTCCCTGCATACATCATTAGTGAAAAAAAACCCCCAAAACATTTAGATAAATTCTTTTCTTAAAATTGTTTTAAAGACTGGATGCTTCCTTCTCCACAAACACTCTCTTTCTTTATTCAACTTGCTGTTTTTCATTCTTTTTATGCAGCAGTTTTTCAAAATGGAGGATAATGCAGCGGCTCACGTCTCCTGCGGTGGTGACACATCATGATTGGCAGCACTACTAGCTTCACCTAAAGGGACACATTTCAGCTCAGAGAGATGCATCCACATCTACAGACACACTGTAAACTGGGTTTCCTGTTGCAGCATGGCTCAATGTAAATGCCCCCACTACTAGATGCCTCGTAACTTCTTATTGTCCTGGTTTAGAAAATGTGACAACCCACTGTGTGTGTTCCCCTTTTTTTCTGGAGAAAGAAAGATCGAGAGGATGGAGGGAGGGAGAGAGAGAGAGAGAGAGGGGGAGAGAGAGAGAGAAAGAGAGAGAGGTAGTGAAAAATATCGAGAGTCCTAAATTTATGTGTCCTATTTTCCAACCCCGTTGGTCTCAATTTACTCTGGCCATTTAGAATGTGGCCATTTTTAAACTCACCCCATAACTTTTTCTATACCTCATCCTCCATCAACTGCTTCACTTTCACTTGTTCTCGTGTCTCGTGTCTGTTGCTTAGCGTTTGTAGAGAGAGATTAACATGTGTTCTTTAGGAGGATTAGAGACAACATTGGAACGTTTTCAAAATGAGATAGCGGTCATTAAAATAAACCTAGTTACACACAAAATGACTGATAGAAAAAATGAAAATAGAACTGCTGTATTTATATTTGTCCAGCCTTTTTTTTCTCCATCTGTGTGTCACTTACTATCTTTTGCATTATTTTGTGTTTTCCACCTGCCCCCGTTTTACTCTTACGCTTTCATATTTTCTCTTTCTTTTACCCCTGTCTTTCCATACTTTTTAAAAATCTATTTATGAATGTGTCTGTCTGGGAAGGTCTGGTTCATCTTTTGGCAGCTCACAGGAGGCAGACAGACGGATTTACACCAGATGTACAGGTGTTAATCCACCCTTGCTCCCCCCCACCCGCTCACTCCCATCCCTTCCACATATCCTCTGCCTCCCTCTGTGTTGCTCCCCCCCTGGCTTAGATGGCAGGTGAAGCCAGTAGAATGCAATAAATTGTGTCAGGAGTCATCCAGGTCCTGCAACTCTCACCCAGCCAGTACATCCTCACCTCTATTTTTTTAATCTGTGATTCAGACATCGTCTTCCTCCACCCCTCCTCCTTCTCTTTTCCTCCCCTACTTGGCCTCCTTTCTTTCATTCTCACTCCGTGTCCCATTGGTACAGGAGTAGCCACACTTTCCCCTCCATCCCAGCCCTCCACTCACGTCTCCTAACTCTCTCTGGACATGCCCTTACACCCCCCACCCCCACCCCCACACTCCTCCCAACTACCACCAGCCTCCTCTTCCCTCCCTCTCTTCTCTCTTTTTCCTCACTCCCGCCTCTCCTCATTTACCTCTCTTCCCTCCAGACACGAGTAGACTATCCCTCCCTTTCCCCCCCATCACACACACACAGACACACACACACACACACACACACACACACACACACACACACACACACACACCACCACCAGCACCTCCAGCACCACCACTACCACCCAGATCTACAAGCAGCTCCTCCCCTCTTTCATCCCCTCCTGGACTTTACACCAGCCCTTTGGTGGGACGCTTATTAGTTTTATCTCCACCTGCCTCCGCCCTGATTCAGAGGTGAAGAGGGAATGGACCTCTATCTATTCATAGGCTGAGATGAGTCAGTGCTTTCAAGCATACAATATATAGGAGGAGAGGGGAGGAGATACGGACAGAAAAAGTACACATTTCAGGCGCTGGTTAATTACTGCGCCACAGCTTTTATTGTGAAGGGATCAAAGGCATGCTGCTCTACCTCTCCTGACCCTTACACTCATGCTTTTACCCTTTTTACACCACAATTTCTCCTCCAACTGTTTGTCTGTCCAGTTTCAAGCCAACCATCTCACTTCTGACGGGTGGCGAGATGGTGCTCCTGCAAACAAACGTTCACAGATTCAGATCGCACAGCACCCAGTGTGTTCCTGTGAAAAATACAATTCAGCTCACTCACTGTAGATCAGAGTGTGATTCAATTTGGATACAAGTAGCATTTTAATTGATCAATTAATCCATTAATCAGTGCCGCATTCATTTAGTTTCATTAATTACCGTTAACAAACTATGGCAGAAAAAATGTGGCCGCCTCTGCATCAGATGCGAGTGAAACATTTTTTATAATGAACAGCCAAATAGAGAACATGTTTCTCCAAATCTCTCTCCAAAAATCGTCTGTAATGTAAAAAGTCCCTGGTATTAGTTTCAGGTAATTGTACCAGCTTATCACAACAATTCATCATGGTATATTGATTTTAAAACACCACTGCACATTAAAAAACACTTTAAAATGGCAATAATATAAGCTAATATTGTGGCAGAAGAAAAATAAATACACAGTGGTGCTTCTAATCACCTGCCCTCTGTCCACAAAGCATAAGTGATGGAGAGATGGAGACATAGCAGGCGCTGCAGGTTATTTAGTTAAAATAATTTATGGATATTGACTGAAATAACAAGTTTTCTTCCTATCCCAAATTTGCTTAAAGTACTACAATTATTATTATTATTATTGATGTATTTTGGACCATTATTAACTTTTTAATGATCATTACAATAGTTCATGGATCATGCATGTTCACTGCTCTCATCATAAGGTTTTTGGACAGTGTCCTGGAATAAAAATCAAACTGCTGTTGAATCTGCTGCTGAGGGGAAATACCTGTGTACTCACTGAGACTTGAGGTCTGTTTGTTCAGTGTCACTTGGCACCAAGAGCTTGCAAACGGAGAGGTAGAGTTTCAGACAGGAGGATCACTGAGTCACAACGTCAGCGCCCAGATCCACAACTTCAGCAGGTCTATTCTTCAAAGTGACTTTGAAATGAGTAGAGAAAAGAGAATACAGTGCAGCGTAAGCAAAGACAATAAAGCAGAGGAGAATGGACCAGAGGAGACTTTCAGATAATCCAACTTAGCATGTAACTTTGTTGACTAGGAAGTGAACAAAGCTGTGCAAAAATGTAGACTAGTTCAGCCAGTGAGTCTGTGCTCGGTGACATGGTCTATTCAATATAACACATATTAATGGATTTCATTTAGATATATCACAAAAATAGCAAATATATGCATAAATCATGTATAAAATAATCAAATGAACTATGTTATGTGTATAACCAAAACATTAATACACTATTTCCTCAAATAGTGGCCGAGCCTTCATTTACCCCAATTACAGAGGGTCAAACACCAGGTCTTTATTAGAAGCAGGCTTACATTAGAGACAGGCCTTTATTTTTTAATTGCCTTTTGATAAGTATATTTCCTCATTTTTTTAGCATGAAGCCTCCTTGTTCTGACATGCGGAACAATAATTTTAGTGCTTCAGTTCCACCCAGAATGTTTTGACAGCGCACCGCTTAGCTTAGCATGCAGGTAGCGTACTCATGGATGTAGTTTCACCAGTTTAGCAAAGTCAGCCTGGTTACCCAAGCTCATGTAGTGTTGCTGCGGTCATTATTATTAAAATATGCACTGTTATCCATGTATTTAAATGATTTCACATCTCCTCCGTCCCCCTCCGTCCCCCTCCGTCCCCCTCCCCTCTCTTCTCTGTTGACTAGAGGGCTACACTGGGGTTACATCTAAGTAACTACTATTACTGCTTTACTGGTATGCACATTATATAACAGGCACTAGGAGTTTATCCACACTTGTTTTTTTAACCCAGCCTGTTTTTGGGGATGGTAGAGGGCAGGGAGAGAGAGGGAAAGAAAGACACAGAGAGAGAGAGGGATTGAAGGAGAGGAAAAAAAAGGAGAGACAGTTACAGAGAAGGAGGCAGGGATGTGGAAGAAGAAAGGCGTGAGTGAAGACCACAATGTGCTCGCTCAATTACTCGCCAGCACTGTGCCAAGCTGGCCCTCATCAGAGCCACATGCTGTGATATACACACACACACACACACACACACACACACACACACACACACATATACAGAGTAGCTTATACATCAGACTAATATGTTGAGATGTGTTCCTGCTGACCTACAGCATGAAAATTATTCAACCTCCACACTATCTGTGTTGACTCTGGATACACACACACACACACACACACACACACACACACACAGAAAGATGTGATTACATAAACTCCACTGACCTGTGCAACTATACACACATATAGAAAAAATGTATCTTCAATATATGAACACGGACAACACCCCACACAACCATACGTATAGCAGGTGACGATCCAATCTATTCAGGTGTCAGACACGGTTTCCGTCGGAGGTGACCCTTGTTAGCGCATAAGCTTTTCAACTCCAGACGGATGCCAGGTGGGGGGAAAAAAATGCCAGCAGCCCACCATCAACACCCCTGCCACCCTGTTTGTGCACTACCACACACAGGTGGATCATCATAGGAAAGGGAAAATCCAGCTGTGTGTGCAGTAGGTGTGATAGTAGAAGTTATCATTTGTCTCTACTTTTTCTAATTACAAGTAAAAGTGTTCTTTTAGCCCCAAACATTTCTGCTTCACTCTACTTGCAGTTCATATATTTGATTATTAAAAAAATAGATCTCAAGAACATTATTATTTGCTTTCTTTTGAGAATCCGGCTCCTCGTGTTTATAGATTCATCACCACAAAAGCATTCCTGGGGTTGAATTAAAAAAAGAAAAGAAAAAAACACACACCAAAAAACAAGAAACACAGAAAAGATCTTTTTGCTCAACCCCATTCTGTCTTGTTGCATCTCTCCCTCTCTATTTTTTATCTCAACCGCTCCTCATGCTCTCCTTCTCTTTCTCTCCCTCTCCTTCTCTTTCTCACGTCATGTGAGTTGAGGCGAGGCGAGCTCCTGTGATGAATGTAAATGTTGCCCCACCCCTCCCTTGTTCTCCTAAATTACAGCAAACACCACCTCCTCTTTAGTCTTCACTCTCTCTGTCTGTCTGCATTTACCCATAACTCTGCAGTTCGTCCTCGCACATCGACCGGCGGGCAATCTGCCCAGCTTTCAGCATCCATACAAACACAGTTAGAGATACAGTACACAGACGTATGAGTCAGATATGGCGAATAGACAATAGTGTGCGGCCAAAAATACACCTCCAGCATGTATGATGCTTACTCTGTAGATACTTTTTACTACAGTTTGAAGGCCTGGGCTGCCAACACAACCCGAATATGCTTGGCTCATTCGCCTCACTCTTGTATTGCTCATCAACGGGGAGATGGCAGAGTTTGATATTTCTGTGTTTGAATATATTCATCAGTGGTTAGTTTTTGTGGATTTTTGGCAGGACAGAAATTGCTAATGTGATGTAGTGTAGTATGGTGATGTTAAAATGTTACTGGCACAGATCAGACTCATAAATGTGGCAGTAAAAGGTATTTAGAAGATTATTTAGACTCGTAAAACTATGAGAACAGTTCATTGAAGTCACCTTAGAGCTGCAACAACAGCTACATCAGTTAGTCAATCAATCGATACGCAGATTGAAAGCCAACTAAGTGGATTATCAAAGCATTTGAGCAGTTTAAACAAAAATGCAAAATATTTCCTGGATGCAGTTTTTCAAATGTGAATATTTGAACCTTTTATGAGTCATACATGATAGAAAGAGTCAATTATGGAACAGGTAACTAAAATAATAATACATGCAAGAAGAGCTGGCTTCTTTGCAGCTAGTGCTATACGCTTTATGCACCCTAAACAATTTCAGGAGCGTGTGACACACAAGTTGTCAACTTGTAGCATCCTGTTTAGTCAAGAAAATGGAGCACATGATGTTCTCTGCAGCGGGCATCACACAACACTGTCTGATTAGTTTCTGCCTGTAGATACTGATTGAACCTGGTGTCCCATAAACTCGAAGCACCGGTCCCATCACCTTTGTGTTATTGTTAGGAGTCATAAACCAAAAGCCTCTGTGTTCAACTGACTTCATCCATTGTGACATTCAATGAAATAAGTTTAAAACCAAGAATTCATCAGGAACGAACGAAGGTTTAAATCATAGTTGCCCAAAAAGTTCATGATGTTTAGGTTATTAGTTAATTTCGGAAAAGTCAGTATTAGATATCAGAATATCCCAATAGGCTAATAATCTCATTAAACAGCTGCAATATTTGTGATGCCATAAACATCATTACCATCATCATTATTACAGTGCAACTGGACATTTTATTGTTTGTCATCTCATTATCTTTATCACCATTAGCATGTTCAATATCATCAGTCATCATCATCATTATTATAAGCAATATAACAGCCCCCACAGGGCATTGTGTTATTTGCATTAGTTCTTGTATTTCTTCTGTCACATCAGTCCTGTGTCAGGCTCTCGTTTGGTAGACTGGAGCCTTGGCTGCCCTGTTCTCCACCAAAGACTGATTTGCATTAGCAAAGTCAAACAGGCTTAATAGACTTTTATTGGCATGAGGCGGCCGGGCGCTGAGGGGGACTTTTAAACAATGCAATATGCTAATAAACAGAACGCTGTGTACCAGGACAACAACTAGCACAACAACAAGAAAACAGTCCCATAGACATGCAAGCACCCAATCCATGTGCCTGCATCAGTGAACCAATTATGCGTTTTCAACCTTTTTTTTTAAAAAACATATTAAACACCTTTTAATGATGTTTTTGCAGACAGGAACAAGAAAGATGGGAGATGCACCTCAGGTCATTAACCATATCTGAGATTGATGACATCGTAATGTTTGTAGTGTTTTAGCATCGTGCTGATACTGTTTGCACCGCAGTCTTTATATTGTTCTACCAAGGTCATTTTGTTAGATAAGAATGTGGAAGGAATGGCATCAGACCTGTGCTGGATTCTCACATTGTTCTGGATAAAGGCCTGTTGATAGTTGCACCTACCTTTAGTGTGATGAGCCTTCAATTTGATCAAAAAAGTACACACACTGCAGCAGACCTTTCATCTGAGGAATGATGCCAGCAACAAGTGTCCAAAAAAAGGAGAACCAAATTTGTCTCCACCTGTATGATTAGATCCTGTTTTAGATATCCTGCACCACTTTACAAGACCCAATTGGCAGCTCATTTTCACTAGCATTTATCTACTTTTCTTTGTCTAAATTCCCCATGTCAAAAGATGTGCACTCTACAGACACACACACACACACACACACACTTTATTATTTGTGCACAAATGAATTCAGTCTTACAGATTTAGTGCAATGCTTGTCCCTGCTATTCTTTACACAAGCTGCATGATCTTTGGTCTGTATTTGGAGATTTTGGAAAGCCTCCTTTTATATACTCTCCAGCGTTTAGCAATTCACTGTTCGACTTCATATCTGCCCTCTGTCGCTTGGTTTTTTGGCAGCACTTGGAGGTGTAAATACGCTGCTTCTCTTCCTGTACTGGGCCACTGCCCTCTCGGTTGATTCAGCATCATCAGCCTTATCTTTGAAGTTTTTCTCGTGCCCTGTTTGAAAATTATGTTTTACACTTGAACTTGGACACAGCATTTTCACATCAGAGTGCGTACAGCTCCCTCCTTTTGTGTAATAAATCTGAATTTGATTATCCAAGACGACTGAATGAGGCAACCTTCTTTATTTTGCTTCTGTTATCGTCAGTTGTTCTTGAAATGAAGCAACAAAAAAAGAAAAAAAGGCTAGCAAGCTATCCTACATTTTCATATTATATATCAGAAGGAGTGGGAGGAGGGGTAGATAGATAGATAGATAGATGATAGATTACATTGAATTGTTCATCTAGATCACTATTTGTTGTCACTGATTGATCACCATCACTAATGTTTTTTTTTAATCCAAAAAAGTATATTAAAAAAATAATGACCTCGCCTGCCACCGTTTGCACAGGTGCTGTAGGCTGCCAACCCGTTTGTACAGCAGGATATATTTGACCACACGAAGCAAAATACTGATTATATATATTATATTATATACTAAAATGGACGTAACAAATAAACAAAACATCTAGCAAGACCTGGAGAAAGTGGAAAAAAGAAGAAGAGTCGCATTTTGCCCTCACAATAATTAAATTTGTCCTTGGGTTGCTGCAGTCCAGCTACTGAATTGTGTTTAGGAAGAAAATCTCTGAGGGATGAAATGAAAGTCTGCTTTTCTCCATGTTTCAATATGTTGATAGTAGAGCTCACGTAAAAGGTTTTCATGCTCTGTTCATGAAAGCCCTCCTGCTTGGAGGTCGTTATCTTCTTGAAATATGACAACATCACCACAGAAGCGTGTTTTCACCTTGGGGTACTGAACAACAGCCCCCATATACAGTACGTTGCCTGTTATGTGACCATGCAAAGCAATCATCACATCACATAGATGGTATTATATGAAAGGGATATTGTGTTACTGCTGCACCTTTTATAAACTATATACAATAACTAAAGGCTAAAGACACTAAAATAAATAGAATAGATAAAAATAGAACAGATGCTGAACATATATCCATGACTATAATATGCTATTTACTGAGTATACACAGTTCAATGATAACCAAATGACTCCCTCAAGATGGCTCCCAGTACATTTTAGACCACTACAAAAAATCTGCAGATGGCAGTAAACCCTGAGTTTTGTTTTCAGGAAAGTACAAATGCAGAGCCCAGCGCTGTATTCAACAAAATCCCACACCTCAAGATTTACATGCAGTTCATTACCAATCATGGAGTAAGTGTGCTGTTTCTATTAACAAGGTAGAAAGTAATGGTGTGGAGGCTGGAGTGGTGCTGGAGTGGTGATGGGTGTGTCATGCGTCTTACTTTTATGCGGGAGACCGGAGTTCACTGTGTTTGCGATGGATGTAATCTGCAGTTTTGCAGAATCGTCAAATATTTATAATGTTGAAATGCCGATCTGTACTCCAGCTTGTATTGAGGGCTGTGCACTCTGGGGTGCTGTTGCAGGTCTTTGAATAAATCGTGCAGTCATTGTTGAGACTGATGCTACAGCTTCCTCTGCTGTTAATGCTGTGTATCCATCCCCAATGCAACAAGCTTTAGGGCAACATTAATCATAAAAAATCTAAATCACCAACACCACTAGTATCATTTAGTGACTGACTTTTAAATGTGGCAAAAAGCCTTTATATCTAAATAAAAAGGAGATGTCTGCTGAAGATGATATGGTGTTATCGCCTTCCCGTTTGCCTCCAGCTGCTCAACTCTTAATGCTAAATTTGGGAAAACATGTCTCCAAACAGCCACAGGCGGGTGGTGATCTGTTACTGTCCATCCATTACCCTCCATTTCACTAAATGACTTGTGCTCACAATCTGTTCATTTGTCAATCTTGCATGAAGTCATAAAGCTGTAACTTTGAAGCATTGTCTGTTAAGTCAAGCTGCTTCCAAACATGTTTTTTTAATTGATCTGAAATGCTAATGAGCATCGCTACCTTGATAACATTTGGAAATCCCAATCATTACATGGGCATCTATTTAACTTTGCTGTTGTTAGATTACTCTGACAGTTCTAACAGAAAGGAGAACATTCTGGCAGCATTTGATCCAAGGTTAGGAGGGGGACGCACAAGGCTTCAGGGGCGGCAGATTTAACCACTCAGCTATCTCTGGGCACAAGCATCACTTTTCACTGTTTTACACCCCGCAGGAGTTTGTGTTATCAACAAGACTACTCACCCGTATCTGTTTTAGCACCTCACTATTTTCAAAATAATTTCTCCTGCACGTCTTCCTGCTGACTTATGCGGCAGTAGCAAGCGTGTCAACAGAAGCGTTCGTGCCGATGATGGATAGAGTCATGAAAACATGAAGTTCACACAGAAGCACGCCTTAAGACACACACACAAACACACACACACACACACACACACATACTGCTCCTACTCACATAAGTGCATACTGCTTTTCAAACCCACAGCAGCTCTCCAGTAGTCCATGTACAAGCTTGCCTTTTATATACACAGTCCTTTTTGTACATAGGGTTACACCTGACCCATATGGCAGCTAACAGCTTTGCAGCTCTTTACGGGACTAACAGTCTGTCCCCGCGTGGAGAGAAACTACACCTCCCATGCCCCAGAGCTGCTCCGAGAGTTGGAGAATGTGCCGCTTCCCATACCGGTATCAACATCATGACTCTCTGTATCAGAGGGCCTTATAACATTAAACCTTCTGCAGATGACTTTATAGTATGAGCCCGCAGGTGAGTCACTGTGTGTTCTGGCCACAGAGTTCAAGATCACTCTCAGGCGTAATTCAGTTCTGTACCGAGTGTAACTTGGACCAATTTTTCCCATCACAAGGTTGGAGGGCACATGATTAAATGTAAATGTGATAGCTAAGATTTACTGTGCAGGGATTTCATTTGAAAAAATGCTCTAGTAAGCTATAGTAACCCCTCATATGTTTTATTTTCATACCATTACTTTAAAAGCACTCTCATTTTGGAATTACACCCTTTTTATACATTAGTATGTTTGATCTCTTTTTAGCAATAAGGGGGAAAAAAAGAAAACACACAAATCACATGTTATTGGGAGATGAAATTCAGTGACATGCAGGAGGTTATGAACAAGCTCTGTTTGGCTACTCGGCCCTGCAGTGGAAACTAGGTTATTGTCTCCGATGCCCTGGAGCAAAGCAGAGAGCGAGCAACATGCCTGCTGCCTACAGTAATATCAACATGCTGTCTAGTATCAGGGCTTAGAGAGTGTAATTGTGCACATTGCACACTTTTGCAGCTCACATATCCCCAGCATTACACAACGGCAGCCTAGGTTCTCTTAACTTTCCTCAAGCTTTGACTTTTCAGATCCAAACAGAGTGTATTTGCAGTCATTTACAACACTTACATCCCTATTTGATGAAGATGAGGTGCTGGGGTAGTTCAGTTTAAGCAGTGTCACTTCCTGTCATGCAGTTCTTATAAAATGAACAATTAATGATATACACGTCTCCCACTCTTTCACTGTATCACTGCTATCAGATGCTGATCACTGGGCGGTGATGCAAACAGTCAGCAGGATGCCTTCTGTATAACAATTATTGACACGTCTTCTGAATACTAAAGACAAATGTTTTCCTCTTGACTGTTTTTTTTTTTATTGACTCAGAATATCTCCATTAAACATGAATATTTTAAGAAAGAATGGGTTACTCCTGCAAGTCTCTACGCTGCTGCTTTGACCTTCACACTCCTCGCTGTTGACGGCTTGGTACCCCGGCGACGTACGAGTTGAATCTTCGCCTCTCGTGGCTGTTTTTCGCACATTTGTTTTTCAATAAGAGAAGCGGTTGAGGTCTTAAATATAAATGTGCGTGCCTAGGATCAAAATACGGAAGCCTCTGTGTTTCCACCGCCGTACGATGGGGCCTTGGCGCTCAGCTCAAACGCTACGATACTCGTGTTATATAGGAGCCGCAGCAGGATCGCTCGCAGGTGTGAGACAGATTAGTATATGTCTGTGTTAGCTCGAGTTCCTGCGTGGGCAGTGGGGAAGTGGCAGCAGAATGTGTGTTGAGTTGAATGGGGGGAATAGAGCACTGTGTGGGTGGATGCATATATGTGTGTCTCTGTGTGTGTGTGTGTGTGTGTGTGTGTGTGTGTGTGTGTGTAGCCTATCTTGAGTGCTTGTGTGTGTTTGTTAGTGTAGTTGGAATTATAAATGCACGCACTGTAGGTGACTGTTGTGTTTTGTGTGTGTGACTGTTCCATCTGTGTGTGTGTGTTTGTGTGTGTGTGTATGTGCGTGTGCGTGCGTGTGTGTGTGTTTGTGTTTGTGTGTGTGCGCTCCATACAAGTAGTGAGTGGCATTCTCTTTTTGTTCCCCACTAATGGCATCCTTAGCAGGGCTGTTACGATGGAAACCACGTTGCCACGGAAACGCAGCCTGTCTCTGTGAATTAGAAGTATTTCACTCCCTCTCTTAGCCTCTCTCAACCTCTCTCTCACTTTCTGTCACTCTCCCTCTCTCTCTCTCTCTCTCTCTCTCTCTCTCTCCCTCTCTCTCTCTCTATCTTTTTCTCTTTCTCTTAGCCTCCCTTCTCTGTCCTTTTTCTTCCCCCATCCCTCTCTCTTTCTGTCTTCTTTCTGTCTCCTCATCTCCG
The DNA here is from genome assembly GCF_027409825.1 of Scomber japonicus. Lineage (NCBI taxonomy): Eukaryota > Metazoa > Chordata > Actinopteri > Scombriformes > Scombridae > Scomber > Scomber japonicus. The sequence goes on along the minus strand of NC_070595.1, from coordinate 9,673,914 downwards.
TTTGTCTTCTCCACCTATCCCCCCCCAAAAAAAACCTGACAGGGCAGCAGCTGACGCCTGAAGAGAGGTGCACACGTACATGAAAGAGCGACGGACAGACTGACAAGAGAAAAAAAAGGAGGAGATGGAGAGAGAATGAAAAGAGTGTGGAGTGGGTGTGGATTTTTCAATTTTTTTTTTTTTTGGTGAGGTAAAAACTATCTCTAAGCGTGAAGAAAAGGTGCATTGAGGGACAGATAGAGGGATGCGACAGAAGGGTTTTGGGGGTGGGACAAAGGAGAACTTAAGTGGGGCAAATGTTAGTGTGAAAGAGCACACAGCAGTAAGGCAAAACCAGTATGCCTCTATTCTTCTGGAAAGGGGTTTTCAAAAAGATTTTGGAGCCCGGCGTCAAGGATTTGCTCCCATTCGGCTACAAGCGCATCAGCGAGGTGTTGGCCGATGAGGTCTGGCGCACAGTCGGCCCTCCGGTTCATCCCAAAGGTGTTAGATGGGGTTGAGGTCAGGGCATGCCAGTCAACTTCTTTCACAGCAAACTGGGAAAAACATTTCTTCATGCACCGGTTTTGTGCACACAACTCCCCAAAGCTTTTCCTACAAAGTTGGAGGAACACTATTGTCTAAAATATTACTATATGCTGTAACATTAAGATTTCATTTAATTGCAACAACGGAAGCAACCCCGAACCATGAAAAACAGACCATATATGAGCCATATAGCGTATGATGTTAGGCTCACATTAATAGAAAAAAAAGGGTCGATTGGAAAAGAAAGGACGAGATAGAGAGAATATAAGGAGGCAAAGAGAGTTCGAGTCCTTCTCCACATATGGAGGGAATATAAAATAGGGTGAGAAAACAGAGACAAAGAGAAGTAGGGGAGGAACTGTGAGCAAGGAAGAGAGAGAGAGAGAGACTGATTATGTTTTCCTAAGTGCTTTCGGCATTATTGGAACTGTACTGTTCTCCCAAACCAGGCAATTTGAATTAACATTGCAGGGAGAGTGATTGAGAGGGTCGGTGTAGGGGGGGGGGGGGGGTGTTGGGGGGTTGTGGGGAAGGAATGGAGAAGCAGGACGAGGGAGAGATAGCGGGAAAGAGGGCGGGAGGGTGAGGGGTGGGCTGTGGGAGGGGGTTTGGGGGGGGCGAAAGGGCGGGTTGGCAGGGAGACAGAGGGGGAGAGAGAGAGAGTGAGGGTCTGGAGGGAGGACAGAGAGATGGATAGAATAACTGGGTTCAGAAGTAGGACAGAGGGAGAGATGGCAGGAGACAAAGGGGAGAAGCGTGAGAGAGAGAGAGAGAGAGAGAGAAAGGGAGAGAGAGAGAAAGGGAGAGAAAGAGCATTCAGGGTTGAGAAGACTCGCAAGACGAGCCAAATTGAAAAAATCAACACGCTAAACTCTACTTTATAAATTCCAGCTGGGTGCTGTGCATAATAATCCATTTGGAGGATAATAACTTTAGAAATTCTACTTTAAATATTCATTCTAAATGCTGAATCGTCAGAGCAAAAATCCATTTGGGGAATACTAATAATCCAATCAGGAACAGGAGGAAAAGATAAAACAGGGGGAGCGAGAGACAGAGGAGTAACTTGAAAGAGAATGGACAGATGGGTTTGGATAAAGTACACATTATCACCAGCAGAGACGGACGGAAAGGACAGTTAAGGACACACACCAGTGAGGAAGGTTGAGCGTGGGAAAAAAGTGTGTGTGTGTGTGTGTGTGTGTGTGTGCGTGCGTGTGTGTGATGGGAATAACAACATACTAAAAAAAAAGATAGAGTGATGGAGACAGAGGGATGGGAGTGACGCATGTGCAGAACGAGTGCAGATGGGAGGAAGGGAGACGGATGTGAATCGACAAAGCTGAAAGAACAAAATGTGTAACTACAGAGAGAGAGAGAGAGAGAGAGAAAGAGAGAGAGAGAGAGAGAGACAGAGGGAGAGACAGAGAGGGAGAGAGGGAGAGATGGAGGGATGGAGGGAGGGGAAAAAAAGTCATGCAAACTTAAACAAGGTTTGAAGCATTTGTCTGTTGTCTCCCTTGCTTTCACTCCTCGGTCCCTCTGGCGTCAGACTTTATCCTCTCCTCCCCACCAGTCACTCCCTTCCTTCTTCCCTCTCTCTCTCTTTCTATCTCTGCTTCCCCTTCTTCTTCTTCTCCTGCCCCTCTCCTTTCTTTTATACCTGCTTCCTTATTGAATAGGAGTGACCCCTGCCCTAGTGACTGCACAGGGCCAGACAAATAAAGCAAACATTAAGTCAGGCTTTACGCTGCATGTGGAGCGCATTACTCTGAGGAGGACGGGGCGGCGGCCCTGATACAAATGAAATGCCAATGATGGAGCACCTGCCTCTTTAGTCTAATGAGAATCCTGGTCAGGTGATAATTCAATATCGTTGAGGAGAAAGAGGCAGAGGTGGATCCGGGATGCTGTTTTTTTTCTGCTTATTTGGGATTATACTTTTTCTGTAGGGATTCCACAGAGTTCTAAGATAATCCTCGTTTTCAGTCCTCTACATTTAAAATAAAATACGTCTCTCAGTCCATAAACACGATGGCATCGACTGTTCATGGATGAAATAACATAAAGACTTCATAAAAAAGACAATATGTCACTAGTTTGCGTGCTGCGTTCGTGTTTCATTGAGCATTTCCTGTGTTTGTCCGTCATGTCCCAGCTGGTTAGTTTCAGTTGCGTAGAAGCTGTAAATAGATTTTCAGTTTTTTGGCCAGTGCACCTGCAATTTGGACACAGATGTTTTTGGTCTCTTTGAAGCTCCTCTTGTTGCTTTGAAAACTCATGTATATCAGACTGCACATTGCCCGACCTCTTTTTAGAACTGACAAATGCTGCTAATTGACATTGACCAACTTTATAGCAGGGTTTGTAACTGTTGTTGTTATATTAGACATTTTGGAGGAGATTTAAGAAAATGGTGCTTGCATACTTTCCTATGATTGCTTTATTTCTGCCAACTGCATACATTATGTTGCATTCTTGCTTTTATAGCCACATTTTTGTGAAATCTACTATTCAAGAAAAAGTAAATGCAAGTATGCGCAATATCTACTTTGTTAGATTTTGCACATACTTGCATTTATTGTGGAAAGATTCTTTCTTCCATGACTTCTTAATACTTTGTAATATGATTTTGTGTTAATAGAATGCATTTGTTATGGGAGGACAAGTGTATGACAAAGAATAATTTGCTAATTAATGCATTAATTGACTTATTTAATGACCCTATTAGCATATTGTAACTGGTTATGCTTAATAAACTTGTGAATTTGCTGGGACAATGGGAAGTTCAAGCATTTTTGTTGCTAATTATGGGATAAAGTAATTATAATAGAATGTATGCAGTATGTGTGTATGTGTATGTACATCACTATTATGTCACCTTGTTTACTGAACTGAAGCCAGCTTACCTGCTCAGTAAATACTTTTACTCCACTAGCCCTCAGCTAGTGATTGTGCAATACATTATGGCTGCTACCAGAGTTCATACCCTGAAAGTACTCTCAGAGGCGAGGTAACTCATCACACACACGCCTTACAGTGCAGCGCCATTCCTCCATTACCTGCTGTGGGATTTGTCTAGTGAACGTAGGCCCGCCCGCCTCTCTATATGCAACTCACATCGTCTTATAGGTGCTGCTCGGGTTTACAGTTCACGTTTCTTACCAGAATTTTCTATCATACAGTGTGTGTGTTATCTTGGTAGTTTTCACACTTAAGGCGCGAAACAAGGCGCAACCTTTCTTCACAGCTTTAATCTCAGTGTTCAACATTTGTTTTACTGTAAGTAATGTGCCTTCTACAGTATGTTTCATTTATTCTTTGTAGTGTAAAAGTATGAAAACAACTCATTGACTAAGCTGCTAAAATGTGCGTGTGCTCATGCACCGCAGCGATGCTGTGATCCGCCAGATATTTTTAGCATCTTTTTTAAAATTAATATATTTGAATTAAGAATTCAGACTCTTTGGATGGAGAAAGAGACAGATCAGAGATATGATGAAGCAAACAGAGAGGTATGAGCACACACAGTATAGTATAGAAGTAAATGCAAAAAAAAAAGCATTTCAAATTACCCTCAACAAAAATGACTATATTTTCTCTGCTTTTTACTCTTTGACTTAAAGGCTAGATGATGCTGCAACATCAGTATGTCCATTAGATATACTTGTCATGGTGGAAATATATGTAAAACTGCGTGAGTCACCAGCACATTCTCCAGATGCAGGATTCAACTTCTGTTCAGTGACACAGCGTGCAGGGAGGCGAGGAGAGAGAGGATGTGACTGCCAAAAGCTGGCTTTAGTGCCACAGCTGGTGTGTGTGTGTGTGTGTGTGTGTATGTGTGTGTGTGTGTTTCTGAATGTACACAGGTGTATGTTCTTACCAGACCGGCTCACAAATGCGCATGTTTGTGCGTGTTGCAGCGCAGAAACCGTACATGTGCGCTCATCCATGTGTGCGTGCTCATGCGCACACAGTCACAGCGAGGGAGAGGAAGAATAGCTCGCACCTCCACAGTGTGTATTCAGTGGCTGCTGTTGCAACCAACTGTCAGGCAGACAGGAGAGAGGGAGGAGAGGAGAGAGATGGGGGATGGGAGCAGGCTGACTAGGTGTGAAATCATAACCAGTGCTTATGGATGTAGAAAACCATACATCAGAGGTGTTTATGCGTACCAAATCACAGCCAAGGGGTTAATGGGACAGTAAAGCGTTCATATGTAGTCTCTGTTTGTTTTAACCCAGCTGTGGATCAGAAACTGGGGGAAAAAAGCATCTTGGATTGATTATTTTTAACCCTCATCATTCAGGTTGATCAAACCCTGCTCATCAAAGGGTTTTATGTAACACCCAGAACCTTTGGTTAATATTCTCATCCCTCATGCTTTATGTGCTACTGCAGGCCAGGGTTCAAACACCACCAGATGATATATCCAGCTCGTCTTTAGTACATTCTGCTTTGATTGCACATTTCCTGCTGTTTTAATAAAAAAACATCAAAATATCTCTCGGCAGTGAACTCTGTGTAGTTTGATATTTACACCAAACTGGACTGAAAGGGCTCAAGTCAAGTCAGGACGAGAACATTTTTGTACTTTTCTTATGAAATTGAGTTGGGCCAAGGTTGAAAATCACAAAAACAGAGACAACATGCCTTTTGGTTTAGAGTTTGGCACAGAAAAATCTACACACTTGACCAGAAGTGCTCTTAGCTCAGATCAGCCCACACTCAAACTTTCAGCAGAACTCTAATATTAATATTTCAAGAAGTCCTTCATCCAAAACTATATTATAGGAAGAGATGTACTGTTGGGTAGTTTAATGTGTAACATTATATTTTGTATTTTGGACTAAAAAGCAACTGGAATTATCAAAATTACAACCTGTCATCCCTCTGATATAGTGGAATAAAGTATTCAGAAGTTCATGTACCTCAAAATTGTACTTAAAAAACAGCACTTAGTAAAATGTAGTTAAAATATACTTTAGTCAGTAGTTTCCTCCGCTGTACAAATAGTACAATCATTATTAACAAAATTCTTCTCTCTCCTTTCACTTGGCTTCTACAATTCAAATTTCACCAATTACATGTGAAAAACCTTTACTTTAATATGAATCTCAGCTGAGCAGTTTGTCAGTCTTCCCTCTGTTACACTCTCCCCTTTCTTTTCACCCACAGTTCAAAATTTCAAAGGTGAGTCTTAGCTGAAGTCACTGTTGGATCAGCAGCGCTCTCTTTTATTGTCAAGCCTATTATTCATCCCCTTACATTCATGTCTTACAGTACCACCACAGGTATGATGTGCTTCTGAGGCCACTGGATCCACTTACTATTGACGCAGCACATGGCAGCGGTGCATTGAACCCTTTCTCTGGGTTCTCCTTATTATCTTGGCCTGCTCCTTCTTTTCATTTCGTGTGGTTCATTGTAAATGTCGTGTCCAGCCGTGTGAAATCTGTTAATCGATCGTGACACTGATTGTGGGCCACTGTCGTAGGGTGACTGAGGCAACACAGGAAAAGAGAGAGAGAGAGAGAGAGGGATAGAGAAAGAGAGTGGATTGGTGTGAGGTTGTGCACGTGAGTGAGAGTGTGCACGTGCAAAAATGAGAGGGTGAGAAGACGGGTGAAACAGAGGGAGAGATGAAAGCGGGCAGGAGCACGTGCGTGAGAGACAGGAAGAGAATAATGGATGGGCGGAGGGTGCGTGCATGTGTGTGTGTTTGTGCAAGGGGAGCGAGTGTGAATGAAATAGTCTTAATTGCCAGGCTGAAGGTTGCAGGTTGCTGGTTTAACGGCTTGATGACTCTAATGGGCCTTTGTGTGCCATTTAGATATTGTTGTGGTTAAAAAGCTTTGGCAGCCACAGAGGACGCCTGTCACGGCAGCACACAGAGGGAGAGGCAAGACGGCCACACTTTGTGTTGTGGTGTGTGTGTGTGCGTGTGTGTGTGTGTGTGTGTGTGTGTATGTGTGTGTGTGGATGAGACCAGAGTGGTAAGTGTGACAAGAAGAAAGTACACTCATTTCATCTTTTTTTTAAGAGGAGAGGACGCTGCAGTTGGAAAAAAGGAAAAAAAGTGAGAAGGAGTGGAGAAGGGCAGAAAGAAAGAACAAAAGAAATAAGAAAGAAAGAAAGAAAGAAACATGGAGCAAAGTGATTATAACACCATTCCATAATTCTATAAAAAACAAAAATTGACCCAAACAACTAATTCTGCAAACTGCAAACTGTCTCCATTCAGTATGGTGTCTCAAGCTCTGATTCATTTCACACCAAATTACTGAACAGCAGACCATAGCTTCACCTTTCACACCCTGACCAATAGACGTGTCCACCAAAATAACAAGAGATTTTACTCCTTTGTAGAGGGACAAAAAAAAAACTTTTGACTCAGAATGGCATAACAACATGTTGCTAGGGGGCAAAATCATTACACATAAGTGCTATTAAGAGAAAGAGAAAAAGAAAAGAAGTCTTTGTAGCCAGGTGATTCCGAGAATCTGGGCCAACCACATTATGTTTAAAGAAAAAGATGAGTACATCTATGACAAAAACTCACTGACGTTATTATCACATTATGTAATCTGAGCATTATGAGCAACCAATAACTGGGAAAGACATTAATTAAATACAGACTGAGAGACTGAGGGCTATTGTGATTGGTGGATTGGTTGGATACTGACAAAAACCTGGCAACCCAGAGACAACTGACTGTACTGTGCCAATTCTGCCAACAGCAAGAGGGAGAGACAGAGCAACACTTCCTGCCACACTGCAGCCTGTATAAAGTCATACATTTAAGTTTAAAAAAAAACTAAACTAAATCAAACTCAAGCACCAAGAATTCGACACACTCTCAGACCAAAACTAAATTCAATATTTTCTTGGGAGAAAAAAACAAAACAAACAAACACTGGTGTTGCGGTAGAAGCGGCCAAATAATGTCAGAGCATGTCATAGCCTGAGGAAATACCAGCAGAACACATGAGCTCCTTTTTCAAAATCCGAATCCTCTTTTGATTTTTTTTGACTTTATGCATCTTCTTCTGCCACTCTCACCAGCAGCAGCATCACATCCAGCTGTAGAGTAAAGTACTTGTATAGCGTATGTTGTGAATAAAGTGTTAGTTGCGATGTAAACCAGCAATGTAATTATGCTCAAGCCATTAAAAAGCCTCATTTTAAACTGAGAGGAAATACAGAAAGAGATGGAGGGATGCAGAGGAAGACACTGAGGAAGAGGAAGATGATGCAGTCTGATGAAGCCTTCACTTTTTGACTCTGTCTGTCCTAAAGCTAAACAATCTCAGAAAATCTCTCTCTCACGCAACTCTGACCCTTTGCTTTACCTTGCTTTCACTTTCTTTTAATGAAGACACACACACACACACACACACACACAGGTATACACACACACACGCACACACACACACACACACTCACACAGACACACAGGTAACCACAAGGGCACACCAAGAAGGGATGTGATAGTGACATAACGAGGGAGTGTCTCTACACGTTAGCATCTTAAGAGACTGCGAACAGGAGGGAGATCAGCATGCGGAGGAGAGGGAGGAGGGAGGAGGGGGAGGGGGGTGGGGGGGGCTTTAAGTGCTTTGCGCGCGGCTTTACGAGGCAAAAACAGGGTTAGTTAGTCAGGGGAGGGAAGACTAGAGCGAGCGAGGCAGGAGAAGAGGAGCATACAGATTGGCTTATTGTCTTAGCGCGTCTTCTAACATGTTCTGTTGTGGAGACAACCTCCCCCCCCTCCTCCCCTCCTCCCCCCGCCACTGTCACGCCAATAAAGCAGATTTGAATTTGAATTTTCATCGCGGAGAATGAAAGGAGTCCTCGGTGTGGGGGAGCCGTTACTAGTGAGGGATGGGGTAGCGGAGACAGAGACCGGGTGGTCCGCGTGAATCAGAGAGATGAGAGACTGTGTAGAGATTGGGAGAAGAGGGTGAGAGGAGGGGAGAGTATTTTCTTTTTCTTTTTTAGCACGTGCGTTACCCCCCCCCCCCCACCACCTCAGTAATTCCTCTCTCACATCACACCGGCGATACAGAACATTCGTTACATCTGTCATCGAGCCGCCGCAGCCTCAGCGCCAAACCCCCGGCGCCCCCTTGTTTCCCGAGGTGTCGGAGAAGGAGGACTCGAGGCTTATTCTGCAGTTGCGCTGGTTAAGTCACAGTGAGGATGAGGGCGCCAGCTAAATGCCTGAAATGTAAATGTAAGAAAGAGGAAGAGGAAGAAAAAGAAAAAAAAATGCAGCGGAATGAGAAGAGCAGAGAAGATAAAAGAGGAAGGGAGATAGAGAGGGTAGTCTTTGCTTTGGGAGGGATGGGATTGAAGAGGCGAGGGGGAGGAGGAGGAGGAGGAGGAGGAGGAGGAAAGGGGGGGAATGGAGATAGAGAGGGTGGTCTCGCCACTGACAGTGACTGAGAGCGAGCCTTTATCGTGTTGCCAGGAAAAGAACACAGAAGCACATATCAGCCGTACTCTCACTCTATTTCCCTTTTGCTCTCCGTTCACCTCCTCCTCCTCCTCCTCCTCCTCCTCCTCTGCCTCACCCCTCGCTCTTTCTCTTCCCTCTGAAGATCACTGGGTTGCATGTTTCCCTCGTTCCTATAGGCTTGAAGACAATTTTGAGGATGACCTTGCATACTGATTTTTTTTTGTAGATAAACTGAAAAGCTCGGGGTGAGGTGAGGTGAGGATAGTGGATTCATCTGAAATGTGTGTGTGTGTGTGTGTGTGTGTGTGTGTGTGTGTGAGAGAGAGTGAGTGTGTGTGAGTGTGAGAGAGAGAGAAAGACACAAGTCAGTTTTAGTGTGAAGTGGCAAGAAACAGCCCCCAGCGTGATGATGGCTCTGGGCCTACAGCTGACAGCGCAGCCCAGGTGCACTCTGGGATGTATGATAGATGAAGAGGGGGAGGGAGGGAGGAAGGAAGGGAATGAAGGAGGAGAAGAGCGACAGAAGGAGGGAGGCAGAGAGGGACTTAAGCTAAGGCTGAGACAAGACAGAGGGAATAAGTTATAGAAGTTCTGAAAAAGAGGAGGAAGACGGAGGAAGGAAAGGGACAAAAGAGGGGAGCGAAAGGAGGGAGGGAGAGAGAGAGAGAGGGAGTTAATTGGAGGAGAGATGGAGAGCAAGCGAGTTGAGGGCAAGCCAGAGCAGGAGATTGAAATCAGCAGATATGACAGGAGTGGAAGAGATAGCAGAGGACAGACTGAGAGAGTGGTGAGGGAATAAATGGATTAATAACATCCTTCATCTGGACCTCACTGCCCCCCTCTCCTCTTCCTCCATCCATCCCTCCCTCCTTCTCTCCCTCCCTCCCCGCCACCACCACACTCTCTACCCCCCCGCCCCTCCCCTCTCTCAACCCAGCGTCACCTTTCCCCCTCTCGTCTCCCCTCCGCCTGGAGCGAGGGACAGAAAGAAAGATGTGTGACTTACAAAAGCACGCTCACCTCCCTGACTCCCTAAACCACTTTACAGCCGCCTTGGGACACTTCGCGGTCCTGCCTGAACCTCAGCATCTTTACCATCACCCTGCTTCCACTCCCAGCCCTGTGACTTCTCCTCGATCCCATACTGAGGGACAAAGTAGTTTAAAGAGTATGCGAAAAGGTTATGGGTCAAATACAAATTCAAGAAAGCAGAAGCAAAAGAGCAAATACTGTAAAAGGCTAGAAGTTGTGTAAAGTGAAATGGGGTAAATATCTAAGGATGGAGTTTCCTCCTGTGTCTTAGCCTGTCTCTGTCTCTGTCCCTGTCTCTGTCACTGTTTATCTACTCTACAATATCCTCTAAAGCTCACTCTTACATGGGTTCAACATACTGTATGTGCATTTCTTTAGGTAAAAAAAAAAAGCCAGGCTGTGTCGATACATTTTGTAGACTCACCTCTTCCTCCTGCCACCTTGTTTAGCCTCCTTAGCCTAACTCTACCAGACACACACACACAGAGAGAGAGAGAGAGAGAGAGAGAGAGAGAGAGAGAGAGAGAGAGAGAACTATTACTATTCTGCAAGGACCAGGGGACAAACAAGAGCAGCAGCAGGAAAAGCATCAGACTGCAGAGGCCCCTTGGTGGGTCGTCTGCTAAACTTAGAGCAGAAATGGGCCAGAGAGAAACAATCTGTGCGTTTTGTGTGTCGGTGCCTGCGTGTGCGTGTGTGTGCGTCTGTGCATGTGTGCGTGTCTGAGTCTTAAGTGGCATTAACTTGCATTCAGACGCTGTCTGATCGTGTCAAGATGTGAGACAAATCAGCCTGAGCTTCTTGACCAGCTTAATTAGTTTCTTTCTTTCTTTCTTTTTCTTTCTTTCTTTCTTTCTTTCTTTCTTTCTTTCTTTCTTTCTTTCTTTCTTTCTGTCTTTCTGTCTTTTTCTCTGTCTTTCTTTCTCTCTGTCTTTCTTTCTCTCTTTCCGTCCTTATCCTTTAAACCCACGGAGGATGCGACAGTGTCGTCACATCGCAATCAAAATCACGTTGAGGCAAAAAATTAGTCGAATATTTTAATGAAGACCTGCAGTTTTTTTTTAAATTAAGGTTCAGAAAGTACTTAAAATAAGGTCACTGTTAATTAGATGATGGTCTGACAAATGTGCAAGCTAATTAAGCTTGTATGTGTTTGATTAAAGATAAGTCAGCTTCCATGATAAGAAATGGGACGATAAGGCATGAGAAGGGAGAAGTACAGGGAGAAAGAGAGATGGGAGTGAGGGGAGGTTTAATTGAGGTAGCGATAATAAGTGTATGTATGTGTGTGTGTGTGTGTGTGTGTGTGTGTGTGTGTGTGTGTGCATGTGTGTGCATGTGTGTGTGTGTAAAGCGAGAGAGTGAAGGGGAACAGAGAGAAATGAGGGGGTAACAGAGAGGAGGGCTCGTCATCAATACGTAATTTCAGTGCACGTGGTGAAGGCAGCTTGTGCTCGCAGGCTTGATCAGAAATTAAAGTGTCTGAGCACTTGAGAGAGAGAGAGTGTGTGTGTGTGTGTGTGTGTGTGTGTGTGTGTGTGTGTGTGTGTATGTGTGTGTGTGTGTGTGTGTGTATGTGTCTGTGTGTGTGCGTGCCTCTGCATGTGTGTGTATATGTTGCCTGTGGCTGTGGTGAGTTTATATCTCCTGCCCACTGTCTTTTAAATTCTCTATATTCCAGCGAAGGCCAGCTGTTCCCCACCACCACCACCACCACCACCACCACTCCCCTTCCTCCCGCCTCACCTCCTACTCCAGCTCTCTTTCTTTTCTTTTTTTTCATCCCTCCATCCTTTTTTACCTCTGTTTAACTCTCCCACACTCTCTCTCTGGCTGGCTTCTCTTTCCATCAGGCGGTGCAGCAGCAGTCAATAGCAACCCCCCCCCCCACCCTCTCCAACCACCCACCCACCCCCCCACCCCCCCTCTCTTCTCTTGCTCAAGTTCAAAGGAGCCTTTATAGGCAGGATAGAAATATGCATCGCCAAAAAACCTCCCAGCAACAGACACCATCACCTCTCTCTGGCTTGTTCTACCTTTCTATCTTTGTCTTTGTCTCTCATCCACTCAGTCTTTCTCTCAGCCTTTACCATGTTGCTTCTCCTCACAAAGAAAAAAAAAACTATATGGTGTATATAGTACAGTTCAGGTTTATTAAAATAACTTTAAATCAATATTGTTGCTAAGGGAAACAAAATACGGTATTTTTATAGGCTTAATGATGATGCACACACACTATTCTATCCACTGTCAGTAGTTTCTGCATTATATGTATTAGTATTATATACAGTATTAGTATTATATACAGTATTAGTATTTCAGGTTTGTTTCTATTAAACTGACCTGAGAAAGTCTGTTTCTATGTTCCAGCTTATGTGCTTCATGTGGTTTCTGTACAGTACGCTTAGCCGTTTAGCAGTCCTCCAGTTGTTTCATTGTGCTGTCAAGTGTGTGTGTGTGGAGTGTGTATGAGTGCTTGTGTGTCTAAACCAACACCCCGAGATTTGTTTGCGATTGCGCTTTGATTTGTCATTTTGTGTGTTGTGTCGTGCGTTAATGTGCGTGCCCGTTCTCTTTGAATTTTGAGTGCAGCTATGTGTTTTGAATGTGTATGTGTGTGTGTGTGTGAGGAAGTCGGTCTCTGTGTTTAAAGCTATTCAAAGTGTGTGTGTGTGTGTGTGTGTGTGTGTGTGTGTGTGTGTGTGTGTGTGTGTGTATGTGCATATTTCAGAGCAAGATTGGAAGTGGGTCTATTTCTTTTGCAGTCACTGATGTGCCCCTGTGTGTGTAATTGAAATACCTGAGTTATTGACTCTCTCTCCCCTCCAAGTCAAATAACTGCTCCAGGAGTGTGTGAGTGCACTCATTTGGAGGCTCTGGCGCAGAGCAGGCAACTCTGGCAGACCAAGGCCCTGTCAACCTGGAATACACACACACACACACGCACACACACACAGAGCATCCTACTGAGGCCAAACTTACATACTGTAAATGCGGAAACACACACACACAAATGCATTGATAGAAACTGACACGCACTGGATCACACATAGACACTCATATATAAATCTGCGTGTGTGTGGAAATAGTCAAATCATTCTATCTCTATCACACACACACACATACACACACACACACACACACACACACACACACACATACGTTTCTGGTAGCGGAGGGCACACATGTGTCCCGTCTCACCCTTCCTCTCTCTCTCTGACAGCAGCAGTCCTCTCTGGTTGAACGACTCAGGCTTAGCCTCCTCCTCCCTAAATGGCTGGCTGACTGCCTGACACACACACATACACGCACACACACACATGGACATGCACGCACACCTTCGTTTGCCTGCTCCTTCACTGACTCCTGGCTTCCTGCCCCTCCACTGCTCACTCGCTCCGTATAGGATCACAGCCCGTCAGCCAGCCTGTCCTCTTCCTCTCCATTCATCCTATTGTCACTACATTGTCCTCTGCCTCTGTCCCTCTGGAGGCTTCAAATCTCAGCTACATCCTCGCTGCGTTTTGTACATCTCTATCTGTTATTCTCGCTTGCTTAATTCCTTTCTCTCCCTCTCCTCTCTCTGTTTCTCACCCCACCCCACCCCCCCACCTCCCTTTTCTCTATTTTCTCTTATCTGTTCCCTCTCCTACGGTTTTATCTGCTCTTTTTCTATCTCTCCATCTCTCTCTCTCCCCTGTCTCCACTGGCCATTCATCCTGCATCTATTGTGTGTTGTAGTGTATTGTTGTCCGTGTACAGTAGCCAGTGCTGACGTCAGCCGTGGATCCACAGCGAAGACAGTGACCGGCTCAGAAGGGTATTCAAAGCCTCTCTGGCCGGCTTCCTGCGTCTGGCTGCCTTGACTCTCTGGCCCTGCTACCCCCTCTGGGAATTTTAATACTCACTAATCGATCACCTTGTGCCAAGAGAAGTGATAATGTGGCCAGACCCTAATTATTGTTGCTGTAAATGAAGAGAGGTGTTTTGCAGCACTTCATTTTACTCAAGGTTTCTTATCATTCAGCGTGCTCCCAGCAGGGATTTCTTTTCTTCTTTTTTTTTCTTCTCATACCTCTCACCCTCCCTCCTTTCCCAGCTTCTGTGTCTGTCTTACTCTTCTTTTAGCATGTATTTTTCTCAAAGGCTAATGAAAATTCAGCAGACCTCTGGCTCCCTGAATGAGTGCGTTGGACAGTACATTAATACTGCTCTTAAGAAGAGAGAGATAGAGAGAGGAAGCCAGAGGAAGTGGGGGGGGGGGGGGGGGGGCAGGATGGCGGGGTGCAGTGTAGAGGACGAGGATAAAGGGGGGGGACGGGTGCGTGCGAGTCTGGAAATTCAATTATAACTGTGCCCTGGCAGTAATTCCACTGGTATAAATGGGACGGCAGAACGAGAGAAGAGATGGATAGAGATGGATGAAGGATGAGAGAGAAATAGGCAGAGTAGAGATAGAAAGTTGAGGAACAAATGGGATTCCAGTTAGCTGCGAAAAACATGACGACGACATCGGAGCGTGCATCATTATTTCATGATCCTGAAACACAAACTCCGTAGTCGAGCATTAGATGCACACGTTTCATGTTTCACGCGGCGCGGGATAACGACATGCTTCTAACCTCACGGTTGCAGCACATTACACTCATTATTCGCCGGAGTGTTCGGCAAGTGTTTCACAAGCGCATTGTACCACTCAACATGCCACCTCAATGGTATAGCCCTGATCTCATTAATGCAGAAACAAGGTAACGGATCAACCCATGTGCGTCCCTGGGGAGGGGCAGGTTAGCCTTTGAAGTTGAGTGAAGCACAGAGAGAGAGTCCTAAGAAGCCAGAGAGATTTCAACACCCTGCCTTGCCTGTCAGCGACGGCTCATTTTTTACATACATATAGTCCACAAACACGACACGGGCACAAAAAAATGAATCCTCATTCATATAATTTGCTGTCGACAGGAGCGCACAAAAAAACATCTAAGAACATGAACACGCTACTGTGCATTGTGTACACCAGAGTTGGACTCTCGCAGACTGATTGACACACATGCAGGGTAACAAGCTCATGTCGCAAAGCTGCAAAGTCTTGTCTAGACTGGCATTTCTCACCTCCTCCTCCTCTTCTTCTGTCCAGCTCAATATTCCATTTCAACACCAGTGGTAAGACCCAGGCTTGGATATCAGTCTGTGAGTGATGCTTGTCGAAGTGTCTTTGTCAGACTGTACTGCTGTTTGCTTTCGAGATGCTGTACATTCTGTATCTCTCATATTTAGATTCGGTGTCCAAGGGAAAGGAGTTAATGGTGAATGTTTTATGTGCAGTGTGTCTAGGATAAGTTTGTGCCATTTCTAGTGCATTTGTTCTCTTGTATCCAGTACCCTGCAGGCTGCATTGTTCTAACACGACTGTAATAAAGCAAATTGAGGAAAATGATTGATGAGATTAGGGACAGCAGCTTTGAGTCACTAGAATTCGCTCCAGTCACCCCCGTGTACAAACTCATTAAAAGAGTCATAAAGGCAACTAATGAAAATCATGACCGCTATCATTACAAGCCCACTAGTGTCCTCTCGCCTTTCTCGTCTGTGAGCGAGAGAATAAAGGCAGCTAAATTAATGTTCGCACCAATAATGTTACAAAACCGCTGCTGTCCTTTAAGTAGTAGCTCTTCTCCTCTGTGTGTAAAGCCAACTAAATTAAAGTTCAGGCCAATATTATTGCGTAACCATTTACACTTGCTTTCTTTGTCCCCTCAGGATGACAACTCCATGTTCTTTCAGTTTGGCCCCTCCATCGAGCAGCAGGCCTCGGTCATGCTGAACATCATGGAGGAATACGACTGGTACATCTTCTCCATCGTAACTACATACTACCCGGGTTATCAGGACTTTGTCACCAAGGTAACAGCACTCAACTGAGATAACATGCACAAATAATCAGGACATTAAGAGGAATTAGCCTCCATCTCTGAACACTTTAATGTCACAATGGAAATGTTACAGGCCTGTACTGGGAAAGTTTCACATCTTATATTTTATTACATGATGCTGTTGGTATGAACCATACTGTAGACTGCATATAAAGAAGTAAGTGACAAGATCTGATGTCACCCATTGATTTGCATTGGAGATGGTTTGAAGCCCAGAGCTGTAGCTTATTGTTGGAGCCACATTTGGAGCCAGGACCTTCCAAATAAGGAGTGTGGGGTATTGCCTTTCATACTCTGGAAACATGCAACACATAATGTTAGCTACTTTAGCTAAATTGTGCTACTAGGTCAGGTATTGTAATGAAGGAACATTAAACTTAGTTGAAATATTGTGAGTCCGAGAGCTGGGGAGAACAGCAGGTGAGCCAGCTGTTTTCAAATCTTATTAATGGAACAATCATTTCCAAAATCACCACTAGCACAATTATTAGAAGGCCCAAATTTACAGATTAATACCATTAAGACTCATTGAAAAACTAACTTAAGTTAGTATTTGTAGAGAGAAGATGACACTTTTTGAATGTCTAGCAGCCGCTTACGCATTGGCTCCAACATCAGGTCATGGTAGTTGCCGCCTGGTATAAAAACAATCACTGAAACTGAAATCAAACTAGTGTCTTACAATCAGCCTCCTATTCCTCTGTCCCATGCAGATCCGTAGCACCATCGAGAACAGCTTTGTGGGCTGGGAACTGGAGGAAGTTTTACTACTCGACATGTCCATAGATGACGGAGATTCAAAGATCCAGAACCAGCTGAAGAAGCTCCAGAGCCCTGTCATTCTTCTCTACTGCACAAAGGAGGAGGCCAACACCATATTCGAGGTGTCCCATTCTGTTGGGATTACTGGCTACGGCTACACGTGGATAGTGCCCTCGCTGATAGCCGGAGACACTGATGTAGTGCCTGCAGAGTTCCCCACAGGTAGGACATTATGAAAGGAAATGACAGGAGACATAATTAGGAATTAAAACAGGATTCCATTTTTATCTGACATAATCTCAGTGTGGAAAGATGTTTGCTTGACTTGAGGTCAAATCCTAAACCCTAAGTAAGTGCAACAATTACATTACATGCAGCATTTGATTGATGAAATGTCATAAAAGTACCATGAGTGTATTAGTCTGATTAGGTGGCCTCAGTCGGAATAAACCCCTAACCCTTAACATTGATTCCTCATTGCTTTTTACTACAGGATGACTGACTAGGGACTGGGTAGAGTCAGCAGTAAAAACTGAATTACTAACAAGTGTGTAGGTAGCAATGTAAGGTTGTCACATTTAAGATGTTTTGTGCACCATCCATTCAACTTTACTCTGATAGAGCACTGACAATAACAGATGGTTGGTCTTAAAGTGAGACTATGACACTTATGCCGAGCAGCAGCCATTGTCAGTTAAAGAGACAGTAGCGGAAGCACCCGTAGAGAGGAGTCATAAATTCAACAAAAGGACTTGGTAATGCAGGTACACCATAACCTAATGGGCATTCCAGACCAAATGAGGCTGTAGCAGTAAAACCCCTTACTGTATTGAACAGAGCAATGGTGTGTTTTCTTGCTTATCAATGCAAAATACAAGAGGAGAGGAGGAACTTTCATATTTTTTAAAGTTAACGTAGTTGAGCCAGAATCTCAGGTTTTGTGGTTTTATATCACAGTCTTCATCATATGTTGATTAAGACCACGAGATGCAATTGAAAGTTCTGGGAAAGTCAGTAAGTGGAACTTGAATTTAGATAATTACTATTGTCATGGACAAGGATGAACTTTCTCATTTAATTGTGTCACTGAGGACATCTGTGGTTGCAAAGGTAACAGCTGCATCAGAAGTCTCATTTTGCTGTTGTTGCAGTTGTGTTCTTGCCTTGATCACTTGTGGTGATGTTAACCTTCTGTGCAGGAATCTATTATTATATGACTGTTGATGACGCAGTACTCACATGTCTAACTTTGGCCATCATTAAGACCCGGCTTCCCCAAGTTTCACCTACATGACAAAACAGAAAAAAATACCAAGCCTCTGAAATCATATTTTCTAAGCTTTATTTTGAGATGGCTTTCTTGATTTCTCCTGCAAAACAAAAAAACAAACAAACTGACCTTTCCTCAATAAGAAGTGAGGGAGCGCTACTCCCCCACAACACCACTGGAGGTCATTCTAACCTTTGAAGGTCAAACCTGGAACCAAAGTGACATCCAAGTTGGGGTGCATTAACCACTCAACCTGCTCACGCAATCTGTCAGACACATCTGTCAGACTGCCTCATGTAACATGTCTTTCAGCACTTGGGGGTGGGCAGACACTTTCAGAAAGGCCAACTCCCAGTGGGAATCAAACCTTTATCTGTTAGTGATGTCGCCACCACCATGAAAACCAATGGAACTTTCCACAACTTGAGTCGATTTTACTTGCTGTAGGGGAGTAAATTGTACAGCAGGTAGTATATTTGAGCTGGACATATGAGCTTGATAATTTGTTGGTGTTTGGTTTGTTGATTTACAGTGAAGGGAGATATTACCCTGCTGCCTGTCCTCAGCAGTTTCTGGGAAATGGTTGTCAGGCGGAACCTGAGATCGTTGTGCCGTTCAGGCGCCGTAACTCAAACTTTTTACCTCTGCTCTCTTATTGGCATCCATGGGTGATTTACTCTTAATGGGAGTAGGAAGTGTGCGCCCCCCCCCCCCCCCCCCCCATGTGTGTGTGTGTGTGTGTGTGTGTGTGTCTGCCTGTGAGTGTGTTTAGTTCATTTGTGTGTAATGTCTGAGTGCATTTATCTGTGAAATGTGCGATTGGTTCATGGTTTAATTTGCATGAGAAAATAATGGGTGAGTGTAATCAAATGGGGTTGTGTGGTTTGCTCTTGTGTGTACCTCATATGGTGGAGAGTGCCAGGGTAAACAAAACTTTGGTCGTGTGTATGTGTGAATGTACTCTGATTTTAACTGCATATATATGTGTGTGTGTGTGTCAGTTTGTCTGGTCCAAATTAGGGTTCCACTCTATAAAGTTTGATATATTAACATATCAGTTATGTAAATCACAACAACTTCCCTCTTGATTTATGTTGCCACGGGGATAATCGTGACTAGCTCATGTATTGCCTGGATGATTATGAAGTGGAGCTGGCAGAGTGGCTGCGCTGATGGACATTCACAAACCTCTCTCAGTTAACATTGAATTATCATGGGATTAATTATAGGGGGATATAATGACAGATAGTAGGATAAATGCCATTCACTCATTTAATGCGTGATGAATAGGATACTCGGATACTATACAGTGTAATACAATATGAACTTATGACCCCCTCCACTTTAAAATATGTTCTTGTTCCTACAGTTGGATGTGTGAGCTTCTGTGTGCAGAATGATGTATGTGCAGTTTGTCTTCACATTCATCTGCTAATAGGGTAAAGTTTCTCTGAGCTCAATGAAAATGCAATTATATGTGGGAATATTTGAATATTCATAGACTGCAAATTTTTCAGTGAGGGTGAACAAACAGGTGGAATTGTAAGGTTTTTAATAAGGTGATTTATCTTTTTTGTAGGAAAAACATCAGGCACAAATAATGATAATTATTATTTTTATTTTTATGTAAAAAAAAAAAACATGTCTGGAGGGGATTAAAAAACCAAAATAACATATATATAATAGTAAATAATTTATCATTTTTGTTAGTTTAATTATAATACAGCTTGGTATCTAAAGTATGTAAAGAAATATTTATAAAATATGATATTGAATGACATTAAGCATAGAAATAATATATTGTTTCTATGTTGTACATAAGACATAAGTAAGTATAAAGATGGCTCAGTTTCTGCCCATAGCGGTGCTGCAGCAGCATCTCTGCTTGTCAATGCTGCCCTCTGCCAATAAGACGAACATGATGGTAGGATTTTATTTAACAGCTTTGAGCAATGATGGTCTATAAAACCTGCACTGAAAGCAGCCCTCACCCTGCCGTAATGAGTTGCTAAAGCATCCGAAATGCATATTATACTGTCCCGTAATTAAAATGTTATAGCAGAAGTTTTGCAGTCTTGAGAAGAGGAAAAATTCTCATTGTTTTTGTCAAGTGAATGGAGAGATTTAAACAGAAAATGACTGGCACAAAATATTGGCTCTATATTGGTATGAGTGTGAGCCAGGATGATGATTCTTCCATACAAAAGCGAGATAATGGCATGATATTTGTAGACATGAGCTATTCAGCTGTAGAACTCAGTCATTCAACCAACCAAACCCATTTAGCAATCCCTCACATTCACTCACACACACACACAGTCACATTAGCCCATAGTGGGAGTCAACCACGCCAACTTTGGAACTAATGGAACTAACGCAGAGTAACAACGGCAGCGTGGCACAGCATGTGACTGATGGCGTGGCGGTGAGCGCTCTGGGTGAATCCAGCGGTTCAGAGTTCAGCAGAAGGTGCACGCTAGCTATGGGGCTAATTTGCTTACTAGGCACACTTAATAATTTGCACCATGTGTGATGAAGAGCCTCCTATTCTCCTGGGTAATTCCACTGATGCCTTCCTTAAGTGGCGCTCTGGGGAACCATCTCTCCTCCCACTCTCCTCCTTCCTTCCCTTTCCTCCTTATTTCACTCTGTTGTTCCTTCACCCTCTCTGTGTTTTCTATCTCATTCTTTCAGCCTGTGGCTCTCTCTCCTTACTCCTATGAGTTTTTTTTAAAACTTTCTTTAGCTTCTGTTCTCTATATCTGTGTCTCTGCTGCTGTCGGACTTTCTCTCTCCGCTCATTCCATCCGCCTTTTTCCTCCTCGTTCTTCTCGGCTCTCACGCTCTCTCACTAACAGCCTTTCTGTCTCTATTCTTGTGTTAAACACTACTGCTGCACACACTGTGCTAACGTAACCACCCAATTTGACATCACCGACAATAATAAGCTGTTTCCAAAAATACCCACTGATACGGTAGTTCTTCTATTACGTTTTCCAATCAATTTTTCTATGCATGGATGCTCTGTTTGCAATCTTTGTATTATTTTTGTGTGTGTGTGTGTGTGTGTGTGTGTGTGTGTGTGTGTGTGTGTGTGTGTGTGTGTGTGTGTGTGTGTGTTTATCTGTGACAGGCAGACAGTGTTTGCCTTTAAACATAGGCAGTAGCCAGTTCACAGGCCAGACTTTATAGCTGCCACAGTGCTGTTCAGCTATAACATTGCCAGTTGACGTGTCTGTATTGTGACATTTAAACACATCCGGAGAGATGTATGAACATATACACATAGAGCAGCAGTTACCATGATCTAAAAAAAAGTATACAGACAGAAAATACACCACGAGGCACATGTGTAGCAGACACACACGCACATCCATCTTCTCATGAAAATATCTTTCTCATAAAAAAAAAAGAATAAAAGTGAAGTGTGTTAAAGGAACAAGCGACGGGAGTGAGTGAGTGAGTGTTGAAAAAGTGTCAACAGTGTGTGACATTAGATGTGGTCCTGGGGGGCCGGAGCTGTCAGTGCAGAGGCCCCGTGAGGACGGCAGGTTGCCAGGCCGCCTGTCTATTTCTGACCACTGACATGGTAGTGGAGTGGCTGACATGTGGTCATGCGCTGTCAGATGGATGCAGAGCGACTGATGGACAGAGAGAGCGACAGATTAAAAGGCAGACAGAGAGACAGATAGCCAAATAAATTGTCTTGAAGGCAGGGCGGTCTTCGCTGACAGCTGTGTGACCCTGAACCCAGAGGTGTCCAATGGGACCCAAACAGAGAGATCAGTTATTGGCCATTTTCAGAAGTCATAAGGGCACTTGTAGCTGAGAGTTTAGATAAGACTGCTGTAAGGCTTTTGAACAGATAGGTTTCCACATCAGATCGCCTGTTAATAAAACCCTGCCCTCCGCAGTCATTGCTGCTACGCTTGTAAAGTTTTACATTCTAGCACATATGCAGGATGTAACGATGACGGTGGCAGATTTACCACCTGAAATTTGCAGTAGTTTTAGAAACATTGATTTCACACAGAAGTTAAAAAGAAAAGCGAGTTTCTTATTTCTACCTAACAGCTGTGAATTGTCACCAACAGATCTTATAACATGTGGCTGGCTAGTGTCAAGCAAAACGCTAAAACTGAGTTGGTTGACTTTTCAATGCCAAGCAACACAGTGTTTAGACTTAAGCTTTCACTGTTTATGCATTTTTAATAGTATGATTTACTTTTACAAGAGAAAAGCAGACGAAGAGTAGGGATAAGTCGCTAGAATGTGAGCTTCACCAAACCAAATACAGAGCAGGACAAAGCTGCTATTGTTACTCTAAACTTTGATACACACACACACACACACACACACACACACACACACACACACACACACACACACACACATGTGAACCCATGTAATTTAGTGAGCTGTGATACGGCCCTTGACTTTGAAAATATTGCTAGCTTACGACTGAAGGTTGTGATTAGCTGTTAGCTAGCTTGTGATTAGGACATGCTAACGTTTGATACAACTCTTTTGTTCTTTTGTGAGTTTTTTTGTTGGTTTTTAGTTTTGGAAAGGTGAAATATGACCCTCCAAATTCTTTAGATACTGAATTTGCTGTTGTACCACCCCACGCATATCGCTTCAACATGTAGAAATCTCAAACACGACATATCTGCTGTACCTAGTTATGGTTGCTAAGCTATGATTAGGCACTTGCTGTTTGGACTTGGTTCAGTATGAACTAGTGATAAATCATTTTTGTAATAATTTTTCCATTTCCGAAATGGATATAGAACAGTTGGATTCCATATGAGGCGGGCACTAGGACAGTCCCACCTGTTAGCTCCAACCTGATAAAATCCTGACAGCAGTGAACAAGCTAAATGATTGGTCATTAAAAAAGAGATAAACATGGTGCAGCAGGCTCAGTGCTGGGCAGCATGCACTGTGTGTCATTAATTAATACTGACTATTTCTCATGAGTTAATCATATTATCAATAATGACAGTTTGATATCAATGAAACTCATTATGAAAATGTCAGCTGTGTTTTAATAGATGCATTGTAGCCTCATTTTCATAGTAAATCAAATCTTGCCGTTGCATATTTGTATTTGTTTATTTTAGATTCATCGTACACTGAGAATAAATGAAAAAGTCAGGTATTCTGTGGTCCATATAGGTAAATCAGTTTCATTTGTGATTAGGTGTGTGGGTTTGTATGATAGTGTGAATGTACCTGATTTAATAATGGTAATACAAAATTTAAAAAAGGTCAAGTGCTATCTTCAGCCTTGAGAACACGTGAAATATCCATGTATGATCCATCACTCCATGATAATCAATGATATAGAAGGACAGTAGGCTGAAGGAAGGGCGTGTGTCCTGGCAGCCAATAGAACGATCTGATGGATGGTCGGTTGGAAGGTCAGCAGGAGAAACGAGCAGGGAGACAGACAGAGTCAGAGACCTACAAACAAATGTTCATAAACAGACAGATTGTCAAAAGAGAACAAGACTCAGTCAGACAGAAGGACAGATAAACAGGCGTACAGACGAGTGCAAAGGCCAACAAACAAAGACAGACAGTGCTTTAAACAGACAGATGGACAAACAGGGCAAGGTGATAGACGCTTAGTCAGGCAGGATGGGGTTGCTATTCATCTGCTCTCTGAGTCATCACATAGTGTGTACTCTGTCTCTTGGAGTGTGTTCAAAACATGTACACTCTGTATACCCTCACAGAATTATCCCTGTATCTCCCTGCTTTCATTCCTCCATCTGTCTATCTCTCTTTTGTCCCTCTGTCAATTTTCCACACATAATCCGGCTCACCTCTCATTCTCTCGTCTTATTTACTTTACATCCCTAACTCCTTTCTCACTTTTCTCTCTTTTTGTTCAACTAATTTCTTTGTCTTCTTTCTATCTCACCATCTATTTCATTGTCTACTTTCCACATCTCCTCTGATCCTCTTCTCTCTCCTCTTCTTCGTCCATCCAGGTCTGCTCTCTGTGTCCTATGACGAGTGGGACTACGGCCTAGAGGCTCGCGTCCGCGACGGCGTGGCAATTATCACGATGGCAACATCCACCATGATGATGGACCGCGGCCCTCACACCCTGCTGAAGTCCGAGTGCCACGGAGCTCCTGACAAGAAGACCCCCATCTCAGGCAACCCTAACGAAGTGCTCAGGTGAGTGAAGGCGGGGGCCAGATTGTGACATTGTGAGCGCTGACCACCATTGACCACCTGACCACAAATGATCATTTTCAAGTGTATGGGTCGTTGAGGACTGTCTGAATGCACCAAGTCAGAGGTGACTGGTGCAAAGGATTGTGGGATATTGATGGCAACAATGCAGACATCTATTCTATCTGCCAAATTGGAGGAAAGAGAAAAAAACAAAAAAAAGCATTTGAGAAGCAAAAGTTGTTCAATTCTTTATTCTTGAAATGCAGACTTTGAAGCAGACACGCTTTAACTGGGAGAAACTTTATGTTCACCTGTTTTTTAAGTATTTGTTGACAATTTATTGTGCAGTGTACTTTATGTTATTTAAAAATCCAATTTAGCAGTGTTATGTAAATTGGGACATGTTGGCATATTTATATATTTATCATATTTGGGAACTAGTTGTGATATTGTTTGTAGTCTTTAAAGTTAAGAGTGGGTCTCCATCAACAGTTCAACTTCCTGTTGAAGGACACCACTTGTCCATACTCTCCCTCTGTCTGCTCTTAAATCATTACAGTATCTGTCACTGTGAGAACGTCTGAGTGCACTGCAGGAACAAAGGTTTCCCTGCTTTGTGCAGTAAAACAAGCTCCCTTTTTTACCCTTAAGCTATCCAGAACATGTCCCATGAAAAGTACAGGGGCCACATGCCTCAGCAAGGGTCCCATTTGTTTACAGTCATTTATTTACAATTACACTAATGTCTCCAAATTAATGTGGCAATAATTTATGGATGGTGAAATGCTACATGCTGCAGCTTTAAAAAAGTGCGCAGGGCCATGCCGCCTAACATCAACATGAGTGCCCTGGCACAGATCTACACAATCATGGATGCAGCAGATGCTGGAACACACACACATGCACCTTCATCCCCTGCATACTGTGATCACCCAACCCCCCCCCCCGTGTAATAATACCCCTACACACACACACACACACACAAAAACACACACAAACACCCCCCCTTCACATGCCCCCATCCTCAGGAAAATCCAGCCCCACCCCCTCAGCTGTCCGTCTCAGCAGCAGGCCTTTTGAACTGGTTGTGAAGCACAGCGTTCGGCGGCGCTTTGCTCTGCGCACTGCCTAATTGGTCCCAATGGCGTTTCAGTCGGCGAACACTAGCCCCTGTCGTGCTGTGCTCCAGAGCTCAGCGCAGTATTATATTCGGGGGGCAGTTTCACCCCTCTGCGTGTCTGCTGTGGCTGTGTGTGTGTGGGGGTATGTGTGTTGTTATTGTGCTAAAGAAAGACAGACTGTCAGTGAAGGCCAGATGTGTGTGTGTGTGTGTGTGTGTGTGTGTGTGTCTAGGTACTTTACAGCATTTAAGAAGACTGTCATTTGTCTCCCAAAGTGAGTCTGGTTGCTGCTGTAGAAAAATCCTGTTTCCTGATCATGGTCTAGTGGCAGGCTTTTTAGAGTCAGTCATAGGGCTTACACATGCAAGCGCGCACACACACACACACACTCCCACAACTTCACTGCTTTAAACATAAGCACATATTCATCCAGGTAACTAATGTTCATATGGACCCATCACACTCACACAGCAGCAGGAGAAAGACATGAGCCCACTGTACAAACACATGCTCACCTCTTCGGTTTGCACTAAGTATGACGGTTATGGATCTTTTTTTTTTTCTGCTCATGCTCCAAAGCTTAACTGCATCCTGCACTAAGGCAGCGAAAGCTTTGTTGTCCAGCCCAGTAAAACTCTTTAGATGTCATTTCAACCCCTGTCTGCTTGTTCACTCCTCTCTGAAGCTTTGCATTTGTTTCACCACCGCTTACTGCTTTGAGATAGCAGCAGAGTTTATGGCAGCCGCTGTTGCCCCAGAATACAATTCCCCTGCTCTGTTCGTGCGTGCCTCGCTGTGGTTTGCTGCGCGCCACTCTGTTCTTCTCAACTCCGCTGTGGTCTTCTCTGCTGTGTCCTGCGCCGCTCTCTCTCTCTCTCTCCCTCTCTCTCTGTCTCTCTGTCTCTCTTTCTCTCTCTCTCTACTCTGCTCAGCTCAACACTTTACTCTGTCATGTTCTCCTCTGTCCTCTCTCACCCTGTAGTCTTCTACCTTTGTTCTGCCCTGGTCTGCTTTTATACATCTGCTCTCCTCTGCTCCCGCTTTGTTCCACTTTATTCTCCTCTGTCGAGCGCCACTCTGCTCCATTTCATGCGCTCACACCTTCTCTGTTTTCTTCTTTCCTCTCTCCTCTCCTCTCCTCTCCTCTCCTCTCTCCTCTCATCTCATCTCTCTTCTCCACTGGTTCTGCTCCTCCCCAACCATTGTCTGCGCTCCAGACCTGCAGTTTTATAATCAACTTAGCGGTGTTGTTGATTAGATCAGTTGCGAGCACTGCTAAGATCCTTTGCCCCGTACTGACTTAACTAAATTTGTTTGGTGATAACCTTTGTCTTCAAGTGTTCAATCAAGAGATTAGCGTTTGGCCTTCAGTCTATATACTAGAAACTGAATGAATGACTGGTTGGCTAGCTGGGTCGGCTGGATGGATGCCCTGCTGCCCGGTTGGTTCACTACTAAGTGAATCAATGGATGAATACATGGATGAAAGATGGTTGGAAAAGGAAGCAACTCAATCAGAAGAGCCTTTCATAGGGCAGGAAAAACCTTATACTCAATGATGCTCTCCAGTGAACTCAAACACCATTTTGCGAATGTTTGAACAGACCTGTAAAGCAAATCATCAATAAATCCGATTAAGTCTGAGCAGCTGAATGACATGGAATAGCTGTGCTGGGTTGAAAACAAAGCCTCAGTCTCTTAAGCTCAGTTTTTTGCTGCATGATATTATTTGGGAAAACATCCATGAAAAGTGATTGAGCCTGGCAGCGGAAAGTCAGACTCATCAGCAAACAGTGCGGAGATTGGAATTGAAAATGACTCGAATGGACGCCTCTCAAAAAAGTTATGAGGAACAAACTGTAGATATAGAATGAGCACGCCTCGGGAACAGCTCTGCCTATTTCTCGGATTCTGGGACAGATCTTTGGTAGGTCAATTTAGGTGGATTTTTTTCAAGAGCAGTCGCGGTATAGGAAAGTAAAATTGAACATTCAGATTGAAGATTTGAAGCAGCCCAGCAATTGGGGAAGGAAGGAAAGGAAGGGTTCAGAGCTGACATCTTGAAGGAGAGAACTTATCAATCATCTAAATACATACCAAAGCACAGTGAGCAAAACAATACTTATGGGAAAGTTTTGGGAGGCCACAGCATATCTTCTGACTTGTCTGACTTGTAATTTTGGTTTGGATTGGGACTATTGGAGATGATCAGAGGCCCATGCTGGAAAGGCAAACCTAATTTCCACTGATACCTGCCATTCCTTTTTAGTATGTGCAGTAAAGTCACTTGGTTTAACCTTTACCCTATTGTTTTTAACTTTAACTCATTTATTTTTAGTCTCTGTTTTATTATAGCTTCTATTGTTATTGTGTCTCTGTGTTTCTAAATGATTCCCTCTGTTTTACTAAGGGCGAGTCAAAATTCCCATGCAGAAAAAAAATAAAGACTCAACACATTTTTCAATGTTTTTCAAGCTTAAGGATTACAACGGGGTTAGGTTTGTAAGGGAGGCATGGAAATATGTAAATAATATCTTTCAGTCTACTGGTGAATGATGAAGAATTGCTGTTTGGTCACGGTCATCTACTTGACTGTGTAAGCCATACATTATGCTGATCCCCCTCTCTCTGCTTAGCATTTCCTCGTCCAGCCCTCAGCTCTTAGAATACCACAAGAGAAGGACACGTCACTCCGCTAAGTAAATTAAGTCCACTGTAGCCAGCGCTGTGACATTCCAGCTAATGCTACAGTATGAGCCTGACAAATTAAGATAGCAGAAAGAGAGAAGAAGAGAGCGAAAAGCGAGGAGGGAGCGAAAGACAAAGCGAGAGGGAGAGAGAGAGAGAGAGAAAGAGAGATGGAAAGGAACACCACTGGCGAACGATACGCAACAGCGCAGAGAGTCGTGAGTTTTGACAACAGCGGGCCTAACCTTGCCAGGCGTGGACAGGTTCCAAATGAGCTTCAAGTTGGAAAGGTGTCAAGTGCTTTTAAGCTCTGTGGACATTTTTGAACTTCTGTGGCCTCGGTGAAGCTTTCAATAGAGTGTCTGTGTGTTTGCATGTGCGTGTGTGTGTATGTGAGTGTGCGCAGAACACTCTAAAGCAGCATTATGACCCTATTGAGCTGAGTGATGAGTGTGCGCCAGCTCGGTGGACAGTGTGTCCACGTGGGTGTTTGTGTGTGTATGTGTGTGTGTGTGTGTGTGTCAGACTGAGTCTATAAAGGCCAGTTGAGTGTGTGTTTATAGGGCAGGCCAGTGGGAGGCTAAAAAGGTACCTGTTTGTGATGGCGCTTGATTGGAACTAGGTCAGGATGCTCCTGCTCTATCTTTCTCTCTTTCTCTCTTTCTCCCTTCTCTCCATTTTTATTGCTGCCTCCCTTTCTCCTCCTAAATCTTTTCATCTGTCTCTGTCACTAAATCTCCTTTTCTCTGCCAGGTTTACTCAGTTCTCTCCTTTTTTCTTTTTTTTTTGCAGTCTTATTTTATCTCACATAATCTTTGCATCTCCTTCTATTTTTATTTCGTTATTTTTTCTTTTTCTGCTTCTTTGTTTCCCCTAATTCTGCTCGACGCTATCACCGTTTTTATTCTCACTGGGTACGTTTTATTCTGAAAGTATTGGAAATGTGCAAAACAAAAGAAAAAGAATCTGTGTTCAAGTATTTTATTTTCCAATCATCTTTGACTTGCTATCTTTGGCAGGGCTGCAATTCTAAATGAACTTTATTATAATTAGTTTTAATTAAGTGCTGTCTTACCATTTGTCAAAAATAAACCAAATCAAAGCCACATATCAAGTGCCATTTGCTACTTTGATGTTGTCAGTCCTCCCCTCCTTTCTGTGTCTCTGCTCCTGTCTTGTCATCTCTCCGCTCTCTTCCCATTAGCACAATTTATGACACTGTTTACACATTCAGCTCCCATGTCTGTCTACACACACATGAATACCACGATGCATACGTGTGCCACATACACACAACAAATTCACACCTCCCACCTTACACCGGATACCCCAAGTGTGCACATGTATGTCTGTCTGCCTCGACCACACAGAGTGCCACACAGCGCATGTTATCATTTTCCATATAGATTCCCCCCTCTCTACAAATCCAATAAGTACATTGCACCACAGTAATTGCTAAGGAGTGTAATTCATGACTAATTCATGTCAGGGTTAATTTATTAAAACTGACTTATCAATATTTCACACAACTCCTCCATTATTCACATCAGAACATGCGCTAAAACGTATCTGTGTCAGGCCAGGGAGTTAGCATGGCAAGTGTTTCTTTGTGTGTGTGTGTGTGTGTCTGGCACAGTGTTGCTCTGATTTACAATCCAAAGAATCGTCCTCAAATAAAAGCAGAAAGTGGGAAGATTGACTGAAATATGTTTGATGTGAGGCGGTTAATGAAGGAGATATTGTTACTGTAGATGTGATCAGAACACTGCCTTCCTGAGTTTGGTCAGTGTCACTCGCTGTCGTTCGCCAGGTGGAGACAGCTGCTGCTTCTGCTGCTGCTGCTGCTGCTGGTTGAATTTTAATTCACCTTCTGTACAGTACAGTTCAGGCACTCTCCTCTGGCCTGAGATGGAAAATGACGAGCTCAACACCAAAACAAGGAGCTTAGTGGGCAGAGAGATGTGTGCCTCTGTCTTATCATGCTACCCACAAACAGTATTTGCATGTGTGCATAGTGGGCATGTTAATGCCAGCTTTCACTCAAATACAATGTCATGTCACACAGCCTCAGTAATTAGAGGGAGGAGGTTAGATTAGAGGTTTGTGTTGACATGTTTATATGTGTCACTGGCCTGGCAAAGGCCTGGCAGTGAAGGCTTGTCACCCCACCTCCTGCTGTCATGTAGCCTTAAGCGAGCCACTTAACACCAGTTGCCCATAAGAGGAGTGACTGGGCAGCTGTCACGCATATACCTCACTGTTTATAGGGATGTGTGCGTCCACTTGTACTGATAGTGATGCAGGAAGTTTAAAGGAGCTGACAGGAAGCGGATGTGATCACATGGTCGGGAGACGCAGGAGTTAGTGTGATGGGAGAAAAGAGCGATGCAGTCTAGTAGTAATACGTCCCGTCCCCTCCCTCTTTTTCTTTGAATCCCATCTCTCTCTCTCTCTCTCTCTCTCTCTCTCTCTCTCTCTCTCTCTCTCTCTCTCTCTCTCTCTCTCTCTCTCTCTCTCTTTCTCTCTCGCTTTACCTCCCACCCTCTGTGAGATTACCGTTACCATAGTAACACAGCAGATTGGCTCGGAAGTCACAGTGGTTGTGGGTACCATGGCAACACACATATGCTTGTGTTTCGCTCCGTTACTGCTGTGTGTAGGAAGCACGCACACAAACACACACGCGCACGCACACACACACACACACACACACAACAGGCCCCACATTGTAGCACGTAACAATAGCTTGCTTAGTAAAGATTAAAGGGGGCACAGCGTCAAGTCATTTTGTAAATGGCTTATGATTTATGCAGCAGATTCTGTGCACTTTGTATCAGTGCCAAGGCTCTACAGGATGGGGCTGTTAGCTGGACACATAGGGCTGCATGAGACGGTATGATGCTGGATGATGCGGCTCATCGTAGGCCATTGAAAATATCAATATTTAATACAGGAAATAGAATAAGGAAGCCGGCATTAGAGTAATTGCTGGATTATTACGTAAGTCACTCCATTCTATACCTAGGACTAGATAGACGGATAAATGGATAGATAATTACAATAGATCTACGTGTGATTTGTTGCAGCTAAAACGTCAGACAGAGTTAAAGTTAAAGCAATTTGAACTTTGAGTGCAGCAGTGAGATGCAATATCTGACTGGAGTAACATAATGGTGGAGCTGCAGCGAGGTTGCAACTTCATCTCTTTCTCTCTCCTGAGCAAAACGATGGCTGAAGACAAACAGATTCTGCTGCCGATCATGTGTAGAAGGCTCCATACATGACCCAGTGCGATGTTTACAGACCCCCATCAGTACACTGTCACCAAGCCAGTCGTTCATACACACTCAAACACACACACATACACATTTTTTGTCATTTATTTATTCATCTATATGGTGTGCACAGTTTTGAGGCAGAACGTTTCCATGGAAACAGTCACAGAGGGAGAGAGAGAGAGAGAGAGAGAGGGAGAGAGAGAGGGAGAGAGAGAGAGAGAGGGAGAGGGAGAGGGAGAGAGAGAGAGAGAATGAGTGTGAAAGTGAAGGGTGTGTATGTGTGCGGGAGGTGACAGTGAAGTGATCTGAGTTCACCTGACATCAACATTCCTGCTCTCATATACACACACTTACACTTTCCCACGCATAGTCACCATAATCACTGCTAGAGAAACAGTGTTGAGTGTGTGTGTGCGCGTGTGTGTGTGTCTATGTGTGTGTTGTTTTTAGTTGAAGAGAGGTGAAATTATTTCACCTGACAGCGACAGTGCTGCTTTCTCTCGGTTTCTCCTTCTCACACACACACACACACACACACACACACACACATATACACAAACATTGACTTTATTGCTAGTTTTTGTTGCTCTCTATTTCTCCGCTTAGTGTAACAACTGTTCAATTAATCTTTTAGGTGATGTAATCATATTTTCACCAATTACAGCTTCTTTTTGTTTGTTTGTTTTCTGCTGCAACAAATGATTATTTTCACAAATCAATTCATCCATAGATTATTTTCTCAATTAATCAATGAGTCATTTGGTTTTTAAAATGTTGAAAAATGTTAATTACTGTTTCACAAAGCCCAAGACGCAACCAAAAATGTGTCCTTTTGTCCCATCCAATAGTCCACAACACAAAGATGTGAAGCTAAACATCATAGAAGACTAAAAAATGAGGAAAGCTGGAACAAAAATGATTAAAAATGATTTTATCCAGTGTAAGAGCTGTACTACTAAATAATAAAAAATATATATGCACCCAACTAAAATCCTTTATTTATTTGCTTATTGGAAAAATCCAGTTTCAGTTCTAATGAAAACTATGATTAAAATGAGTTCAAAATTTAGGTGACATTTGAACTCTTGATGACGAGTTTAGTGTTCATTACATTTCTTATGACTTTCTAAGTTGATGATCAATCATGCAGAAATCTCCATCTAGCCATGAAATGAGGAGGCCAGTTATTTTTCCGGATTATTTCCTCTCCTGTTTCCCTGGTTAAAAACAAACAGTCAAGAGTCTGACATGTGCAAAATACTCGACTGCAGTTTTAAAAAAGTGTGCATGCATGAACAGGTGTCTCATCTAAGGTCACATCAGTAACTGTGAACACTTTAGCTGCTGCAGGAATAGAACCCATGGGATGATGATTGGAGAGATGATTTGCTGGAAGTCATTTTACTCCGTCTGCCTTAAAATCATCACCTGCTGTTTTGCTCAAATGTCTGTCTGCAACTGATGACTAATGTGTATTAATCTATTCACGGAAAAGCTGGTTTGACATTAGCCTGATAGCTATTTCCCGGCTGATGATGAATTTACGTAATGTCAGCGGGTTTGTCTTTGAAAGATAGACGCTTAAAAAAATAAATTGACACACAATGAATGTAAAATGTTTGCAAAATGGAGCCGCTGAGCAAAAATGGATTTAGATAAATAGAGCTGCCACTGACACGGATATTTTTCAGTAAGTGATATATGCCTCAACGAGTCTCTTTCTGTGTCTCTCTTCCCTATGTTCCCCTCTACAGGTACCTGATGAATGTGACGTTCGAGGGGCGTAATCTGTCGTTCAGCGAGGACGGATACCAGATGCACCCCAAGCTGGTCATCATTCTGCTCAACAAGGAGAGACAGTGGGACAGGGTGAGAGAGAGAGAGTGAGAGATGGAGACAGCGTGTTTCTTTTTTTTGAGGGATAAAAGAGGAAAACAGACTTCAAATTGGTTGACTTCAGGTGTCAAACGGTAAAATAACATGTAAACTGTCAAATAATGAATGACAGCGTGGCAGCAATGTCAGCGACTTAGTCCTTTTATTGCAGTCGCTGATTGGTCCAGGAATATCTCTCTGTGTCTTTTTTATCTTCCTCCCTTATCATCTGATTTTCACTTTTTAAGCATTTTAAGCCTTAAGCTTTAGAAGCGCTACTCTGATTAGATATTATCAACTTGGCAAAGGTGCCTTTGAGCAGTTCGCTGCAGCAGAGGCTCCGGAGCAGCGATGTAGTAAAAATGCTTGCTACAGCGGTTCATTTTAAAAGTTTGGTAGTGTAAGTGTTACATACAAACCAATCATTTATGTAATATTTTGCACATCCTTCCTCACTTAGGCTGTGCGACTCTAAGAAAATATCTAAGATTTATTTTCTCATTATTTTCTATGTAAAAGTTCCACTAACTAACATGGAGCAAGTAATTAAATAATAAAAATATCACCTGTCTATGTAATGCTATCTATATATAGATGTTCGTCTTGATTTAACTGAAACGTCAGCACTGAGAATCATATTATTATAACTAGGAAGAATAAAAAATGAATGTTATGATGCCTGCTGTGTGTTTAGTACTGGATGTTCCCTTGGTTGCACAACAGGCTTTCACTGAGTGGCTGAGAGAGCCACTCAGACAATGTGTGTAAGACACACTTTGGGATTGGATTTGCTTAAATAGCCACAATGCAACTTTTAGAAAATGGCATCATAGTGTTGACAAGGATGATGCAGTTATTAGAGAATATTTGGTCCAGTAAGACTGTGACAAGTTATTGTAGCAAAGCCCAACAGATCTGGATTAAAGCATAATGTATACTAAGCTATTACCTGTACTGTACATTACTGTGAACCTTTGCTCTTTTAACCCTCGTACAGTAGCTAAGAACTGTCGGTCACCAAGGAAATTCTGCTAAACTTATCTTATTCCACACTTCCACAAGTAGCTTGACCAAAAATAACTAAATACATAAATCAATAAACATAGACAGAGCATGGGGAGAGATTTAAAAAATAAGTACACTTTCCATAATGTCAAATAAAGAGTTAATTTTAGTTCGCTTTTTAATACTTGCCTGTTTTCACAGTTAAAGCATAACAGGAAATAGCTTCGTTGAATCAAATAGAGCTGACGGTACTTGAAGGTAACAGTTCATAATTAACACTGATTACAATCAAATGTCACCTCAGGCTCTCATACATGGAGCCACAGGTGCTCAGTAGTGCAAGATTAGAGAAAGAAGATGAAATAGAAGCATTAACGGCATAAATTCATTCTGAGAGAGATTATTATCTTGCTTTTCAAATAGAGATGGAAACGTACATGCTCACGAACAATAGTTTAGAATCTATCAGTTATGCTTACACGGTCGACAGTAAAGCTGGGTTGAGTATTTGTAACTCATTAGTCGGGAGTGGTTGAAATGTACCAGCGTTCTCAAGCACAAGAAGAAATTGATAAACTTGTGAAAATCCAAAGTGTATAAATCAGTATAAAGCTGTAGCCTAGCCCTTTAAACTGGGGAGGGTGACAGTTCAGAGGTAGATGTTCAACTTTATGAAAACTGAAACTTTATGTGTGCTCAGTCAGCTCAAGTAAATAAAGGTTAAAAAAACCCTATTGTATAGATGGAGAAACAGATGCAAATTCTCCGAGACAACAACATCAGCTTTGATGACGCAGATGTACACAGCCACCTGCAAAGTCACCAGCGTGCACCTGTGTTTCCTGACACTCGCCCTCCATTGTATCTTTGTCCTGCAGTCTGACTTCTTTGACTCTCCCTATTCTTTATTCTTAGTATTTCTCTCTTTCTTCTACCTCTCTAATCTATATTCTGTCCTCTGATCAGAGAACAAGGTGAATCTCTCCCCTCCTGTCTCCCCTCTCTCTCTCTCTCTCTCTCTCTCTCTCTCTCTATCACTTTCTTTCCTCTCTCTCTCCCTCCCCTTGCAGCCTGCACCACCCCTTCTCTTTCCTCTCCCTCCTGCTCCCTCTCTCTCTCACTCGCTCGCTCACTCATGTTTAATTCTTAGCCTGACTTCCAGCTGAACCACTTTCCTTGGATCCTAATGAGTTCCAGCTCCTACAACTATCCTTCCTTGCACCTTTGAAGTAGTGTGAAGACTCTGTAGTGTCCAGTCCCGTTTACTCCCCTCTGGGCTGATTTGAACCCCTTTTCTCTCCACCTCCCCTCTCTGTCTCTCTCTCTCTCTCTCTCTCCTTCTCTCTATCTCTGTCTCTCCATTCTTGTCTATCTCTAGCACTGACTCCCTCTCACTCTTTCTGTCCGGATGGAAGAAGGCTACATTGTGCCCCAGGGATACACAGCCTTAGCTTGTCCACTCCAGGCAACTCTGCCAAGTTTGTGTTCCCTGGAGTGAAAAGTGTGTGTGTGTGTGTGTGTGTGTGTGTGTGTGTGTGTGTGTGTGTGTACATTTACATATTTAACGAGTGTGCAGACCTGGCTTTACACACTCCCCTGCCCTGCCCTGTCTCCCATTATAGTGTGTCCAATTAGCTGATGATCCACATCCATTTCCACCCATATCTCTCCCTCGATGAAAGTGGCCTACCAGGCACTTCTCAAAGAAGAGAGGGCATATGCAAAATCTCCAGGTATGGTTTCATGTGGCAGGCGTCTGGGGAAATTGACTAATTGATGATGCTCATTCAGTGGAGTAGAGCCACAAGGGCTGGAGGGCCCTCCAGACGTACAGCTGGACTCCCCTCCACAGAAGAGCCAGCATTTTGCATGTGAATGAGCTCTATCTGCGGCTTTCTTTCCTCATCACGCAGACACTTACCCGACTCTTTCTCTCCATCTATAGTTGATTTCCTCCCATCCCTCCCTCCCATCCCTCTCTCCTAACTCCATCTTTCTTTTTCTGTCTCACTTCATGTCAATCCATCTGTAAGTTCATGTCCCAATGCCCCCCCCCCCCCCCCACCACCACCCATCATCTCTCTCCATCCTCTTCCTCTCTGTCTCACTATTTCTCTCCTGAGTCTCTCCTCTTGATCTGAATTCTGCTCTTTCCTCCGTTTAAGTCTCGTCCTTCAGGTTAACCTTGCTCTCATTCTTAGCTTTGGGTCCCAGTCCTCTCCTGTCCTCTCCTCTCCTCTCCTCTCCTTTGTTTTTGCCATATCTCCTCTCTCTTATATTTTATTATCAGTCATAAAGTACTCCTGTTTGTTTGTTACCTTATTGTCATTTTATTGACAGATGAGCTATACACTTTATAGTCAGGTAAAAGACAATGTGGCAATAAAATCCTCGTCAGAAGATGTTTTTTGCATAACAAGCAAACAAAATGTTTTGTGGTGTTGTACTTCAACTGTTTGCAAGAGCAGAGCTGCTGTTATCTAAATTAATTTTTCAAATTCGATTCCTGCCCTGTAATTTAATTTTTACACTATGCATCTAACTGATTGAAATTATCTTAGTGTTAAGAAAGTCAGTGCAGTTCTGGTAAATACATATCTTCAACTGTGTGTACATTTTTAATCCGAGTGCCTTTTGTTTGCCATGTGTCTCTGCAGGTGGGTAAATGGGAGAACGGTTCCCTATCCATGAAGTACCATGTGTGGCCTCGCTATGAACTGTATGGGGGGGCAGCAACCAGGGAGGATGACCATCTGTCCATTGTGACATTGGAGGAGGCTCCGTTCGTCATTGTGGAAGACGTGGATCCGCTTAGTGGGACCTGTATGAGGAACACTGTGCCCTGCCGGAAACAGATCAAAACACTGTGAGACTCAATGCTCAGATAAACCAAATCAGCGTCAGAGTATTTGAGGATAATCGAGAATATGTATGTGTGACGAGGCAAAAAAAAAAACAACACAATGACAGAATAGTTCAATGAGTGTGTAAATTCAACTCAGCACACATTGATAGACTGTTTTATTTGATCCATATCTATCTATAGCTCACAGATTTAGCACTGCAGAAGTGACCAAAGTAGAAACGAAAAAAAAAAAGAAACCTGCCTAAATTCTGCTTTTGAATGATGTTAATTTCCCACGGCAGCTTTACACAGCCAGAGGTAGAATCAGTTCACCCTTCCTGGGTGTGAGACTGACACTGCCAGACACACTAAATCATGATTACAATTAACAATTCAGACAGAAGCACGTATCTAATTAAATTCTATCTATCTATCTATCTATCTATCTATCTATCTATCTATCTATCTATCTGTCTGTCTATCTGTCTATCTATCTATCTGTCTGTCTATCTGTCTATCTATCTATCTATCTATCTATCTATCTATCTATCTATCTGTCTATCTGTCTATCTATCTATCTGCGCAGTAATCAAACAAAGGATTCAGGGATCTACATCAAGCGTTGCTGTAAGGGTTTCTGTATCGACATCCTGAAGAAGATTGCCAAGTCGGTCAAGTTCACGTACGACCTTTACCTGGTTACTAACGGCAAACACGGCAAGAAGATCAATGGAACATGGAATGGCATGGTGGGAGAGGTGAGGAGATAACGTGTGGGTGTGTCTGTCTCATCCTTTTATTTTGGCATCCCACTCAGTCAGTAGCTGTTTGCTTGTTTGTAAGGAAGAGGGAAGTGGCTATAGGTGACCACTCACTGGGTCAACAAGAGGTCTGACAATAAATTCCAGGAACCTGTTCGGCACCAACACAACAAATACTATTGGCACGGAAAACCAGCCTGATCCAACAGCCTGTCGGCTACTGGCACAGAATCCTGTTCCATGTCAATAGTTGGTAAATTATTGCACCGGTTCTGTTGCCCGTGCCAAGAAACACTACTCAGATTCACTAACAGTTTGCACAGAAGAAGATGTCATCAAAATGAGCAAATCTGAAAGCTTTGCCTCTAACAATGTTCAGCCGGTGGAAAGCTGCCAGATTTCGCAGGTCAACAAGTAAAGCCTCTTTGCGCTTGTCACGGTCATGCGTGTGTAAATTATAGGACAATCTCATCAATTTGCTCATATTGTATTAATTTTGTTGGCAAAGCTTGCAAATGAAGATTGCGCCCGATTCACACCTCGCAATGCCATCTTAATCATTATTGCTGTTGAGTGGCGGTGCATATTGCAGAAAGACAGCGGCACATTTGGCAACATGCCAGGCAAGGAAAGGAGAATGACATCATTCGTCCTGTTTGAGACAGAAAATGCTCAGATTACAAATCAGGCTTCAGTGCAGAGTTGTTGGGCCAGGTGCAGTTTGCAGTTGAAGTGCACATTTGAGTTAACAATTAGATACCCAGATCATACTGTATGTGCTTGAATAAGACAAAGCAATGTGCATATAGCCACAAAATGCTGTGTATATTTGATTAAACCTGCTGACAGAGAATTAGGAATTAAAGCCAAGGTGTAGGTGAAGGTGAAGAAGAGATCAAAGGGGAGACACAGTTACAGTCTGCATTCTCCCCTTTGGTCCTAATGAACAAATGTTATATTTAGCTTCCATAGGAGCTGCCTGAAGGGTTAATTTCCTCTGTGAAGTGTATTTCCATACCTTGAATTATGAGCTTTCCTTTCCGGATCAACCCTCTGCCCAGCAGGCCTAACACTTGTGTCAGATGGGCTAAGCACCTCACTCAAAGGTGCGTACAGTTCAGTCAACTGTAACAATTCACTGTAGGCTCTAAACATTCCCTAATCGACATTGGTCCCAAGGTAAGGTCGTTGTCAGTTCTCATACTTCAATTGTAAGAGCAAGCTGCATCCCCGCTGCCTGACTTCGGCAATTTTTAATGAAGGAAAAGCAAGAGATCAATAGAACCCCGAAGGTCACAAGTTGAAGACACATGCTCTGTCCCTCCTTGAGTAGACGGTGAAGTTTGAATAACCTTCACAAGTCAAAGACAGGTGTCCATTTTCTCCCACAGTGCAACTTTTGCTTTTCAATTTACATTAAACTGACCCATTTAATCGATTATATAAAGCCATTTAAGTTATCCTGCCAGGCAGCATGTGTCTTTAGTGGGCACAGAGCTGTAAGTCTGGTCACCTGTAATAAACTCCATCAGCCTGACTAAAAGTGCTTTAATGTGCCGTCTCCTTCTCACCTCCACACAGATAAATGGTCATTAGGAGGTGGGAGGGGGGTATTCATCTACCTCTCTCTGTCTCGCTCTCACACATACGTTTGTATAGCTATCTTAGCGAGGACATTCTTGGACATAATGCATTCCGCAGCTCCTAACCCTAACCACCACAACTAAATGCCTAAACCAAAACTGAACCTAAACCCAAGTCTAACATTCACCAGAAAACCAAGTCTGATGCCTCAAATAGTCCTTTGAAGGTGTGTCACAAAGTGAGAACCGGCTAAAATGTCCTCACTTTCCAGGTATAAACTCAAATCGGTACACACACACACACACACACACACACACACACACACACACACACACACACACACATGCCAGATACATATGCATGACTGTTCACAGAATTAAGAGAATACATGCATGAATGCGGACACATGGACACAGACAGACATACACATCCAGACAGCCGCACAGAGAGGACAGTTTATCTCCTTCTCTCCCACTCTCTCCCACACATACATACACACACACACACACACACACACCCACACCCACACAAACACTTGACTATAGTTCTGCTGTATCTGCTGTATCCAACCCGTGTCCTTCTCCAGTTGGAATACAGCCAAAACTACAGTATATCTCACGCTCTTAATGGACCGAGATCTGGACTGATGCTGACACACACACACACACACACACACACACACACACACACATACACACCAGAACGTGTCTCAGCACACTCTTCAACACTCACCGAGATCACTGAGGGCCTTTACACAATTTACCACAGCTCGGAGAGACAAAAGATCAAAACGAAAAAAAATGTAAAAATCAATGAACGTTTCAAGAAGAAGGCCTACATTTTGTCCTAACTCAATTCTGACAGTCAGTGTCAGATTTCATGGGCCACATTGAATACTCCTAATCTGCAATATTAGAGGCAATACACTTGATTACATGAGTTTGGCCTCGCTAGCAGAGTCACATAAAGACAGTAGCACACAGACACACCAGCTGAGAGAGACACACACACACACACACAAACGCAGATCCTCGCTCACTCATTCTCAATAACACCCACATGGGTCACTTTCATAACACGGAGAGAACAAGTCGTAGGAGGGAGATGGAGAGAACGAATGGAGAGAGAGAGAGCTAGGAAGCGAGTACACTGCTGGATGGACTCGTTCTCTCCCCCGGGGAGACGTTCGCACATTCAAGCACTAACACACACATGCACATCCGCACTTACACGTTGACAGAACAACAAGAAGATTGAAAAGTTACAAATGCACACACACACACACACACACACACACACACACAGAAATTACATAGGCACACATGAGCATAAGGACACTCAGCAGCAGGCATTAAACACTAAACTGAGGATAATGTGCGGAGTAGATGTGTAATATTCTTGCTGTCTATAAAGGTCCACTTCACAGGTAGGGAACAAAGGTTTGCTCCCTTCTCTTTCTGTCTTTTTCCCTTTATGACTCATTCATAAGCACAGACACACACACACACACACACACACACACACACTCTCTAACGCTGAAGCACATACTGGAGCTTTGACTCACAGTCACACGCGCCTTATTAACTCAGCGAGACAGTCTCGTCCTACTTTACCCCTGCGCTGTAGGGCTCTAAAATTTGGGGCTAAATATACTACCTGTGCAGTGGTACTGAAGGGAGGGAGGCAGGTAGAGGAAGGAGAGGCATTGGGGCGGCTATTTCAAGCAGCTGTGACCCACTGTGGTAACCCACTTTCTTCCTCCCTCTTTCTGTCTTTCTCCCTCTTTTCCCCTCCCCTGGCGAGCATCACGAGTGTCCAGTCTGAGCACTGCATGTGTGTGTGTGTGTGTGAGGAAAGTGTGCTGGCCTCCTGTCTTCTACCTGATGCGCTCCATCTTAATGTCTCGGACTCCTTTTCTCATGTGTTTCTGTGCCTCACTTTGCTCATTGCAATGTTTTCACCCCTTTTCTTGATTTATCCAGTCTGCTCATATGTCACATTTGATTTCCCATGCTAGTGTAGAACATAAGAGCAACTAAAAGTATTTCCCCTTTACCCCAAACAGACTTGTTACTAAATCACATAGCAGTCATTTGAAGCATTAGTATTTTGACCTCTTCTACAGTGGAATCTCTTTGTGTGATGAGATGCTGAACATCAGTGTAAAGTGATGCGTCTAGACAGACCATATTGCTCATGGATTATAAGGACTGGCTCTAAAACCTAATATTTACTCTTAATATATTACATCCCCGAAAATATTGCTGCTGAGAGGCTCAGTTATGTTTGTCACTCATCTAGAGGAGTAGTAACAGAACCATCAACAAAATGGACCCAGAAATTGAAGGGATGCTGTAAAAAACAACATGTTTCAGTAGTGTTAAACTGTCTGCACTCTGCCCTTTAAAACAAAGAGACTCTGGGTGTCTATCTTTGCTCCTATCCTAGGTACATCTGTCAAACATCTAAACAAGAATCATCCATGTTTGTTAAGACGCCCTGCTCAATCACCTTGGAAAGATCTAATGATGTGCTGTGATATGCTATTTTTATCTATCTTGTTTTTATGCTGTTTTTATGGCCACAAACTTCTTCTTTAATTTGTTTTTGGATGTCTTTTGTTGCCACAGCACACATGACATTCCCCCCCTCAGGGAAAAGTTTAAGTTTAGGTTTTAAGGACAGATTTTTTCTTTTTAAAGTGCGCTCCATTTATTATTGTGGAATGCTTGAGTAGTTAAGCAGTGGTTCGAATGATGGATGGATGAGGGATGCTGAATTAATGGATGTTCTCTCTCTCTCTCTCTGTCTCTCTTGCCCAGGTGGTGTTGAAAAACGCCCACATGGCCGTTGGCTCCTTGACCATCAACGAGGAGAGATCAGAGGTCATCGACTTTTCCGTCCCCTTCATTGAGACGGGCATCAGTGTCATGGTCTCCCGTAGCAACGGCACTGTTTCGCCCTCGGCCTTCTTAGGTGAGGCGCGCGCAGCCAGCTGTCAAATGTTCAGGAAGGCAGGCAGAGATGGGTTGAAGTAAGAGCCTGAATGTGAATGAGGCTGTTATAAAACAGGAAAAACAATGCCAAAGCTCAGTCTTGTAGCATCTTCAGTACATGTTAGCGGTAAAAAATGACAACATCAGTTTGGAGTTGGGTGTACTGTAGCTGTCATTTCACTGGTGATTCTGACAGACTGACAGAGGCAGATGGATCTTTGTCAGGCAACATTAGGTTGACGTCCACTTTTTCACTTTTGAAAGTTGAAAGTGATTTAGTAGGCACATCAACTGATTATAGGCAAGTTTTAATCCATTTTCTGCCACAAGGATGTACAATGTGCATAATAATGTAGCTGTTTATTTATTCTCTCTTTCACTCTCTGTCTCTTTGCCCTCTTACGTTTCCCACTCCTACTCCATTTCTCTGACTCTTCCTTCCTCTTCTCAATCTGGCGCACCACATTTGCATATCTCTCTTGCCCTCTCGCTTCATTTTCTCTTCCTCTCCGCCGCCCTCGCTCTTTTTGCCTCTTCCTCTCTCTCTCTTTCCCCTGATGTCCCTCGCCTCTTCCCCATTTTCTGCCTCCCTACAACCCCTCTTTCCCCCTCCTCTCTTCTTCTGTTTTCCTTATCTCCGTTCGTCCACGCTCCTTCCCTCAATCCCCTGTCTCCCTTCATCTCCCTCTTTCCCTCTCTTCCCTCTCTCACCCTCCAGAGCCCTTCAGTGCGGATGTGTGGGTGATGATGTTCGTGATGCTGTTGCTGGTGTCAGCAGTGGCTGTGTTTATATTCGAGTACTTCAGCCCTGTGGGCTACAACCGCTGTCTGGCTGACGGCAGAGGTGAGAGGCCTCAGCTCTACACACACAGTCACG
This sequence comes from Scomber japonicus, assembly GCF_027409825.1. Lineage (NCBI taxonomy): Eukaryota > Metazoa > Chordata > Actinopteri > Scombriformes > Scombridae > Scomber > Scomber japonicus. The sequence continues at coordinate 9,630,706 of NC_070595.1, read as the reverse complement.
CAAACGCAGACACATATACATACATACACACACACACACACACACACACACACACACACACACACACACACACACACACACACACACAGGTATAGTACCTGTGGTGGGGGCGGTGAATTGCAAATTATTTAAGGATAGAGATGTAAATGAATGCAGATACTTTCTCTTACAGTCTAGCAGTCCTGTTGCCTCCCTTTTCTCTCACTCTTTTTGCTCATAACACAGCAGATGGGAGGGCATGCATAGGTTGAATTTACCAGTGAAATTATGCATTTGCAACATGTGCTTAAACTGATGGTTTGCCTTGGAAATAAAATGAGACTTTTCAGCGCTCCCAGCATTATGGGATTTCATCTTCTTTCTTTTGCAATCTCTTTCTGTAGTCACCTCACCTAAAACATCATTCTTACACAAATCATTTGCAGCAGTGAGTCTGTTATGCGGGAAAGTAATGCTTGTTATATAACATTTAAGTCTAGATAAAATCATGTTTAGAATGAATGTATCTGCAGTTTATTGTCTGCCAATACAACTTGTTCATATAGAGCAAAGGAAACTCAAAGTACTTGGTTGATGAGAGTCAGCTGAAGGTGTTGTTGGCTCCAAGAAAAAAGATAGGATGCATTAACTTTTTTGAGATTTAACAAACATCATAAACATATTGAATTCAAGACACAAACTTTGGTTTACAGACTGATTGTCAGTGGTGTATACAGCACTCCTCAGTGTGTGGTTGACTGAGTTTTAATTTTCTGAGATTTTCTGAATAGTGAATGGGAGGATGTTTAGTAGGCAAAACTGAATATCCTGTATGTGAGACTAACACCCACACATGAAAGCAAAAAAAGGAAAAATCAAATGATGGAATTGTAGATCCAAATCAAACCAGAGGCTATCTGTTAGCCAAATTCCAGCCAAACCCAAAATGATGAGCTTAATATTTAATGTTTAAAGTGGGATGAAAACATGAAAATACTTTGATCTCCACTGGTGGAGGTTTACAAGTCTGCAAATGAGGATCCAAAGTATGCAGAGAACATGGCGCAGAGCGATTTGATCCTCCAGTGAAAGTGTTGGATGAGTAATGCGCTAACTAGTAATTTTCTCGAAACAAGCAAGCACAAAAGCACAGAAGCTCTTCAGGTTAATGCTTTCTCTATGAAACGATATCAGTAGCTGTGGATCGTCTTGTATGATTATTTTTTTTCTCTGCGCAAAGACTGACAGAGACACAGACATGCACAAACACACAGCAAGCCGCCTCCACACATAGACCAGCCATCCTCACTGACCCAATGACTTCATTCTCTTCCTCCTCCTCCTCCTCCACACTGCTCTCTTTTGATCATTTACAGGTGTGTCTCACTGCACGGCTTTCAACACACCTCTAATGTTGCTTCTTCTACACCGGACAAGCCATTTGCATACATTTCCATATTTCCCAAAATCACATGTCAGCTCTGACAGCGAGGGGCTAGTATTTTGTTAGATCTCCCCAGCCAAAAAGATAAGAAACACACACACACACACACACACAAAAAGAAATCAATGTCTTCCCACAACTCTACCTCTGATGTGGCTATATATAGACAATGGCCATCTTTTTTTCATCCCTCTCATCCTTCATCATGTTCTGGAGAAGATTCCTCCCTAAAGTGCTGTTCCCTTCTCTGTGCCTCCTTGTTTTATCTGCTTGTAGCGCTGTGGGAGTGTGGTATCATGAAGAGTGCAGATCGAAGTCTGGACTCAAAGGAATCGACATAATAATGTATCAATGGCATGACTGCACATTTGTAAAATCTCTGCCCGATTCATTTAAACCAACTTTCTCGCAAACTTCACAAAGGAGGTATTTGGCAGGATAAAGTCAGTATGCCCCCCCCAGTAAATTAATACACACCCACATGCTTGCACACAGACTCTCTCTTCCTCTCTCACACACTCACACAAACATTACAATCGAACTGCTAATCACAGCATAATGGCTGGAAAGAGCCAGTCTGCTCTCAGCTCAAATAATTACACATTAATTGCACTTTAATGTGTTATACATGTATAAAGCCAATACAAGTGACATAAAACAACATGACTAAGTGTCTGCAGCTATGCTAGAACCTTTGTATGGTTGTTTTATATGCTAAAAGCTAATGCTAGCATGGTCAACATGCATGCTAAGACATTGCTTATATGAAGTAGGTATAACTTTTACCATATTCACCATATTAGTTTAGCATGTTAGCATGCTAACATTTGCGTGTTAACACTAACCAAAAAGTACAGCTAAGGCTGATGGGAATGTTTTTCAGGAATGTGGTCATAAATTTAAGTATTGAACAAACTGAACATGTGACCTGATGATGGCACAAGAGAAAGGGGGAATGAATGTGAACCAAAGTGGTGGACCGACCCACAGGCAGACCAACAGAAAGTCATCTGTAGAGCCATACCTCTAGCATGGCTGAAAAGTACTTTGTCAGGCAGTCTTTAACCATGGCTGTGTTTCTTTCAGAGCCTCATGGTCCATCTTTCACCATTGGTAAGGCCATCTGGCTCTTGTGGGGTCTGGTCTTCAACAACTCTGTGCCAGTGCAGAACCCCAAAGGCACCACCAGTAAGATCATGGTGTCAGTGTGGGCCTTCTTTGCTGTCATCTTTCTGGCCTCCTACACTGCCAACTTGGCTGCTTTCATGATCCAGGAGGAATACGTGGACCAGGTATCTGGTCTCTCAGACAAAAAGGTAAGGTGGAAGGGTTTGGTTTGATGCTGTGCCACTCTCCTCTAATCTCTTCTTTTTTAATCTGTGCCCTCAATTTGTAAAGTAGATGTTTTTACATGTCTCTCTCAATTGGTCTGTCTTCTGTATTTAGTTCCAGAGTCCCAACGACTTCTCGCCTCCGTTTCGGTTCGGCACTGTCCCAAACGGGAGTACAGAAAGAAACATAAGGAATAACTATCCAGAGATGCACGGCTACATGACAAAGTTCCATCAGAGAAACGTCAACGAGGCTCTGCAGAGTCTCAAGGCTGGGTGAGGATCTGCTCAGTAAAGTAGAGCAGCGGTTCATTTAGTTTAATTTTAAAGCCATTAAATCATATTTACTATTACAATCCATGTATGAAGATTTCAATAACAAATTTCAGATGAATTATAGTAATTTTCATGGTATCTATCATGGTACTATCACCTTCATAAATATTCATTGTATGGTCAAGGTTTGCCAGGATTCAGTTTTACTGTAGCAGTTGTGATGATTTTTTAAGAGAATCAGAAGGAGTGCAGTTGAACAGAACCTTAAAATATGGAAAGATGGAGTAATGATTATCACATGTTGTTCATGCAGTAAACTATAATAGGTTAGGGCAAATTCTTATGAAAAGAGTTTTAAAAAGAATCACTGTTGAAGTCTCTTGTTTACATCATCCTTACTTGTCTTCATGTAAACATATAGTAGCTGAATAACTCCAATAATACTTTCACTCCCCCTCTTCAGCTTTCATCAAGTGTGCCTTTTTGCCATTCTGTGTGCCAGCTCCAGCCTTTGGCAAACCAAGTGGAAGTCTATTACGCTTATCAGCAGCTTAGTGCTATTTAGCAGGTTAATTGGAATGTTGTAGCTGTGATGTCTGACTCCTAAGTGCTAATTAATTGTAACCTATCTCTCTCTCCCATTCTCTCTCTTTCCCTCCCTCTTTTTCATTAGCAAACTAGACGCTTTCATTTATGATGCGGCCGTACTGAACTACATGGCTGGCAGGGACGAGGGCTGCAAGCTGGTGACCATTGGCAGCGGCTACATCTTTGCCACCACTGGGTACGGCATCGCCATCCAGAAGGAGTCTCTCTGGAAGAGACATGTGGACCTGGCCATCTTGCAGCTCTTTGGAGACGGTGAGACAACATGCTGTTTCCTCTGTTTTATTCATAGATACTGCACAATATAATGCACTCAGTGAAGGCTCTGGCATGCATACAGCTGTGCTGAAGTGATGAATTGTATTTTTCATGACTCAGAGATACACCAGATATTCATTGAGGTAACACATTGGTTTACCAGGGAAAAGAACAGAATTTAACTTCTAAATGAACAGCGTGACCACAGATTTGAAGCTCCACTTTAGTTCAACTCTTCTTTTTTATAATACTTTGGCCACTTTTTCTATTGGTTATGTAGCCCCACACAGACTTCTCAGTATAATCCTTATGGGGGAAATTCAAACAATTATTTTTACCTGTTATCTGACAATCATTTGCTGCTTCTTCTCTGTATTTTCATAATCTCACGGGTGTTTACTGTCCGTCCGGGATGGGAACATCTTTGCCTGAGGCTAAACCAGTGTCTAAATCCAGCATTTCCACAACAAACAAGAGAACAGGAGGGCTGTGTTTGTAGTGCTGTCGCTTAAAGCTGGGCACAGTCTGTGAGAAGTCTGTGTGAATGAGTCATAGACTTGGTTTTGATGATAACTTTGTATTCACCAATTAATTGCTGAAATTTGGGGCAAGAAAATGAGGGGTCTGGTCAGTGGACCAGTTGTTAAAAACAAGTTAACAGATTATTTTAACCATTTCAATTGAAATGTTTGAAAAAATCTCTCATTGCACAGAATACTTTGTGTGTGCACAAATACAGAAGGTCAAAGATGAACCAGGAAGTTGGACTGTAAACTGTGATGGAGTTTTACAGTGCACACTTTGATCTAATGGATTTTGTGATTTTGTGCAAGTTTGTTTAAAACCTTATCTGATCACATGACTGCTCATGCGTCTTGCCCTGTCTGACTTATCTTACCAAAATTACTGCATCTCCAGATCCATGCAATTAAGACTGTGAGTACATTGTCGTCATAAGTGGTGAAAACAATGACCAAACCTATGAAAATAAGATATAACTTGTACTTAACCAGAAACTTCCTTTAAGAGCTAAGTTTATTTCTCATGTATGATATGGTAAAATTCTGTATTTTGTATGCAAAAATTAGGCTTCTCATAAAGGAACATTTTAGGGTTTCATCTACTCCCTTTTGTTCAGGATAAAGATTGGTCAGAATTTGTGAATAATTGGCTCCATCAGAGTCAAATGTACAGTAAATTCACACTTACATATATGAAGTACACACAGAAAAGGTAAGACAGTGGAGCCAGGAATAAAAGCTGAGATTTAGCTCCACCGTGGGGGCTCTATGCTTTATGATCATGATTGCTTTTTATGGGAGAGTGTCCAAACTCTCCAGGGCTTGTTCTTTTGAAACACACTTCATTCCTGTCAGCTCGAGCAGGAACATTAATGAGTCTCAGAACGAGATGGGAATGAAATGAAATGTGTTCAAAATGTCCGTCCCTAACCCTGCTATATGCTTTATGGTTTTCAAGCAAAAACTCTTAATCATAAATAAGTCAAAATGTCACAGACAACGGCTGCTTGCTGAGTTTATTGACTTTAACAGTCTAATTTCACGATGTCCTGTTTTAATATACGGCTCAATTCAGAGTAGGAAATGTAATGGAAGTTTGGAACGGAAGTTTTGTGTGTGACTGTGTGTAGCTTTGTGTGTGTGTGTGTGTGTGTGTGTGTGTGTGTGTGTGTGTGTGTGTGTGTGTGTGTGTGTGTGTGCGTTGTAGCTAGTTTATTTGGGCATGGTCCAACGTGTTGTGAGCATCCTGAACCAAGGGCCCTCCGGGGGCCCGCTATAGTGCGTCCCAGTTAGGGGTGCCAGCATAGCTCCTGGTGTATTTCAACACGGTGTGTGTGCGTATTGTGTATGAGTGTGGGCGCGTGCACCCATGTGAATATGGGTCAGCCCTCTGAAAATGAGAGTGCCTGTGTGTGTAAGCCTGAAACGTGTGTGTGTGTATGTATATGGGAGAGATAAAGAGAGTGCTGTAGAGATTCTGACACATGTTTATTTTTATCAGCCTTCACATATTTCAATAAGAGTGGCTGACCTATTGAATATGAGTTATTTATATTCAACTTACAAACTATTACTTTCAAACATGGGTATGTAAGACTAAATTGTGTATGTCTATGTATGCATGTGTGTGTGTGTTTGCATATGGGTCGGCTTGCAGTAACACCCCCCCCCCCCGTGCCACCATAAAAGCATTCATACAAGAACCAAGCGGCCCTGTCTCGCCCTCTCAGGATTTCAATGTCACTTTGCCACGCCTCGCCATACACTCCCCTCCTGGTGGCCTAGAAAGTGATCAGACTCACGTGGAGAGCCCAGTGGCCCGATACGAAGGCTGGAAGGGAGTCTGGGTAGCTTGACGCAGGCCTGGGCAAAAAATATAACACAGCTGTCGTGAGAAAAAAAAAAATACTGTGATTTTTGATTGGTGATTTTCTGATCGGCTGTTGGATTAGAAAGTCTTTTGCAGCACGTGTTGAGTTAAATGACTTTTGCCCTTGAAAACAATGAAACAGCTATACATAATTTCAGAGATACCAGGCATCAGCAATGAAATAATAACTTTTTCTCCAGCTCTAAAATGTACTTTGTAAAACTTCTTATCTGGCTTTGACTGTAAACTGCTCTCAGGTATATTTTTATTCCATTCTTTAGTTATTAGATTGTGTAAAATGACAAGAAGTAAGAACAGGGGAAACAGGAGAAAATATAACAAAATCATGAGCTCTTGGACAGCGCAGCTGAGAGCAAAAGGTTTTTGTGCAAGTCCTTACTGAACTACCTCTGACAGTCTACATCTGTCCAATTTAATGTGACATTTCAAGTCAAACGTCAGCTCAGCAGTTATTCTGTCAGTTGAATTTTTCAGAGTCCTTTATTCTATTCCCCGAGCATTTGTCTCTTGCAGAGTAAGGCCCTTTAAGTAGGGAATTACTGGTGATGAAGATTGTGTAATGTGGTTGAAAGCCCAGGAAAAAGCTAGTAAGTGGACCTTTAGTGGAACTACTGTTTCCACGGTCATGAATGAACTTTCATGTCTTATTTTTGTTGTAACAGGCCTTTTTTTGTGGCAGACCTTTGGACATGTCAGAGTGATAAAAGCACAGGTGTAAATAATTGAATGAATTATCGATCAATTCCATTTAGTTGCTTCAGTTTCAGGGTGGAAGAGCCAGAGCCATTGTTAAAGTTATTAGTGACAAATGTGCTTTTCCTGTTTTGACAAGTCAAACATCTGTTGTGGAAAAAGTCCCTTTGGCACGATCATTTAGTTAAGAGAGATATTTGTAGCAGTCACTGCAGGTGTTTGTGGACATGCACAGAAAAAGCACATTAATCACTATAAAACACTATTATGGTTGCTCTGGAAATATTCTTAGTTTGATTTTCACTGTGCCTCCTGTAATGATAACATGACATGAACCTGTCAAAATGGAAATTGAGTGGAGGGAAGCTGTCACTCATTTATTCTTTATTAACTTTTTACAGTGTTGGACTTTCCAAAGAGTCCAATCATACAGTCATAGCACCACATTTGCTCTCACTTTATACTATCAGCTGTTTAATAAACATTAAAAACATCCATAAAAACATTCCCAACTTTTAACCAGCAGTAAAAAAAAAAAAGAAACTTTTAATGACATAACAAACATGAGCATGATAATATTTTAACTTTTATAAACACTCTCCAAAAGGTTGCACCTACACTCAAGATCATCTTTATTTAAATAACTAGATGCCAGTGTTGTCACATCAAAATGGCCTCTAAATGGTTACACTTCACACTCAGTCTCTCAGTAGATAAAAGTAGAGGCAGCTGTGTGATTGCGTGTGTGTTTTAGCCTGTGTGCATGTATGTATGCGGCACGTCTGCCAGAGTTTGTATGCTGCAGAGCTCCTTGTTGATGCTCAGAGGCCAGCCAGCGCTCCGGTGCAAGAGTGGCGCTGACGTGCAGCGACAGCGGCTGAATGTATGATTAATTAAGCAACGCTGTCCCGCCACCGTCAGCTTTGATAGAGAACAGCTCGTGATGAAACAGAAGGTGACCCACAAAGAGACCATAAGCTCAGGGACCAGCATCAGACACATGGACAGCCGCTCAAGCGCACACGCACACATATAAACACACACACACACACATATACATGCACGTTCACACACACACACACATAAGCAAACACTTGTTTTTTACAGTTTGAATAGATTGACTCATGTAGTGACATTAATGCGTTTACATATTGTGTGGTAAACACCTGCAGACCGGTGGTATGTGTGTGGTACTCTTTTCCTGTCTTAGCCTCTCTGTTATGCAGCTGACTGCAAATTCAGGACTGTAATTCACTTCTAACTACACTGACCCCCCCTACCCTTCCCCACCCGCCCGCCATGTTCCCTCCCCTCTTCTTCTGTTGCATCACTCTCTCCATCCCTCATGTCCTCCAATACCCATCCTGTTATTACATCATATCCCTCCCTTCTCCTTTATATTTTACATTCCTTTCCACTTTTTTTCCAACACCACTTTTTTTTTTTTATCTATTCCCTTACGAATTATAAAAATACTTCTCCACATGTCATCATCATGCCCATATCTTCTGTCTCATCTCTTTTCCTTCTTCTTCGGTCCATCAATGCATCATCCCACTTCAATTCTTTACCGTCTCCTCCATCTCTCCCTCCCTCCTTCCCTCCCTCATACCATCTGTTTCTTCTATTATCATTTCACTTTCTCTCTGTCCGCCCCACTTCCGCCCATCTACCCCCACCTGTGTTTACATTCTTTCCATCCAGGTGAAATGGAGGAGCTAGAGTCCCTGTGGCTGACAGGAATCTGCCACCACGAGAAGAATGAAGTGATGTCCAGCCAGCTGGATGTGGACAACATGGCGGGTGTCTTCTACATGCTCGGAGCCGCCATGGCTCTGTCACTCATCACCTTCATCTGCGAGCACTGGTTCTACTGGCAGCTGCGCTTCTGCTTCATGGGGGTCTGCTCCGGCCAACCCGGCTTCGTCTTCTCCATCAGCAGGGTGAGATAGGGAGGGGAGAGGGAGGACAGGAATTATAAGAAATAGTGCTCATATTTTAAAGCTGATATACATAAGTGTCCAAATGAGTTCATAATTGATCATTAATATATCCATCTGTATGGTGTGTTAATGTGAAACAGAAAAAGTGGCTTATTTAGCACAGAGACTCTCTCCAGTGAAATATGTTGATCAACTCGCTCTGGCTTGTACTTTAATAAATATTCTATTCGACAATGCCAATAAAGTCTGCTTGAGACAGAGCCAGCACACTCAAGCTGATGTATTTCACGCCACGGTCGTGTTTTCAAGCATTGAAATCGAGCATTAGCCCAGTAGTAACACACTTTGCTATCTGGCGCACTTTCCAAATTTTACAGCGACTGACACAAATAAACAGCAGTTTACACACAACCTCCCACAGCTGTTCTGCAGGCTTTGTCTCTCATAAGTACAAAGGGTGACGATATTTGGAAAGCTGGAAATTTCAGTTTTAAAACCCGAGTAGAGTGGTGGATGGTGTTCAGAATATTTAGACTCTTCTGTTTGAAGACTGCGCTTACACTACCTGAAATGTCATCTAGTAGCTAAACATGGCAGCTGATTATTATTAAAACATCCAACACAGACACTTTTTGCTTTAAAAGATGATCTTTCCTTATATTATTAAGAGTAGTTTGTAGGTTGGCGTGTACAAGACAGAAAGGGAGGGTGTAAATGGTACAGAAGGGAGAAGGTAGAGAACGATATGATGAATTAAAGGATACATAATACAATACTAAGAAAATGAGGAGGAAAAGAAGAGTGTCAGCATGATGTGGTGGCAACTAAACTTCCTTATCAGCATGTTGTGCTGTTAACCAAACATCCAAATATGCTAAATTCTCCCATTTCTCACTGCATCACTGACTTCTCCTTGTCTGTAAGGTCATCATCATCAGCTTTACTGTCTTTGAAATGAAAGCAATTCATTCTTTGAAACTTCAGCTGAACATCCCAAAATTGTAAGTGAGCACAACCAAAACGGAATTCTCACTTTTAAACTATATACAGGTATCGGAGCTTTCTTTTTCTGTTTTCGATGTTTAGGCCTTCCTGATGTCCACGAGGTAAATATTTACAAAAAGTTGAGCCGAAATCAATATTTCACTCAACAAAAATCAGCCACAGAACCGGAGAGGCTAGATTACTAGATCCCAAGAGAGCAAAGTCACCCCCAAGGTATTTGATTTGCATTCCAATTGTTTTGACATGGCTCCGGTGTAATTCACTGTGTGCCTCTGAAGGTGAACCGCTGCAGGCTAAACCACGTGGCTAATTTACAGCAGAGAGCCACACACTGCTGCTCTCTCCCTCCATTTGATATGCTGCTGTGGCGCCGGGGCCGCTTGTGCCAAGAAAGCAAGGCTACGGGAAAGAAAAAAAAAAACCAACGTTACATTTTCCCCTCTCTGCTCTAATATTACGCCTCAGTGCCCAACTTTGATTGTTTTGTATGGTGTTAATTTTATGTTGTTGATGCTACCTTGTTTAAGTTGGCGTGTGTGTGTACACGTCTGAAGGAGCATAAACTATCAGCCACTAAAATGTCAGTTAACTTCTCATTTTCAAAGACAGGCTGGTTGGTGGTGTTGTTTTTTTAAATTTTTTCTATTACATCATTGTAATTTGTATGAGAACTGGATCTGAGAGCAATTATGCTTTGCGTAACATTCAATGATTGCTCTCATTTACAGAAATTACCTCTGTCTTTGCTACAATATGACAACATAAATGAACGCTGTGTGTCCACAAATGTAGGCAGATAATTCAGTATGTTAAAATATTCAGGGGAAATGTTCATTGACAGCGTTCATTTGCATATGCAGCACGACCCAGGCATTGCAAAACAGCAGCGGTGGAAATTACAGTTCATTATCTTTCCACAGTCCTGAGCCATAGCATCACATTGTCTCCTTCTCATTTACTCCCAGTGTTTTTTCTCTCCAGCCGCGGTCATTTCTTGGCCTCTCTTTTTTTTTTTTTCTTTCTTGCTCTGCCACTCAGATTGATTCCGCTTTTTTAATTTCACAGCATAATCCAATAAAGTTTATTGTTATTGCCGCAATTAACATTTAAGCTCGGCAGTGTAAAAAATGAGACATCTGTCACGCTTGGCGTGAGTCACGTGGTTTCGGTCATGGCTTCATGGTCTGTTAGCGTTCCCTCCCTCAGAGGGGCTCGACAGCTTTGTGAGCCGTTCTCCCCTGGCTACCTGTTCCTCCAGGTCCCACCTGCAACACTGAAACAAATTAATTATATCGATTTAAAAAGCCTCTAATGACTTTAGAACAGTAAATGTATTAGAGGTTTAATCACTCTGCTTTTTACTGCCCTCACATCAAATCATGGCAGTTCATTTGCATTTAACACCATATACTTACACCACACACAGTCTGTATTAAATTATGATTTGCTGCATGCTGGCACTCTACATGCAATCTTACATAGGGGGCAGCTAGTTATTTGTTGATTTCCTGCCTCTCTGTACCAGTGTAATCACTTATAGATTTTGCTGTGATCCCCTGGTGGATTGAAAATTCTTAGGAACCTGCAGTTATTGCTGTTCACACATCCTCCCCAAATAATCAGCTAGTGTAGCAACGGGCCGGCAGCAGTCTGCCAACTGTTACATTACGCAGCCATGTGGAGTAGACCAAATCTGCTGTTGAATACGAAGCAGCAATCACTTTGTTAAATGTCCAAGATTTGATGCACTATGGTATTAACTTGTTGTTCCCAGGCCGTGGTTGGTATTGCCGCTTATTTCTGTGTGTGTGTGTGTGTGTGTGTGTGTGTGAGTGTGAGTGTGTGTGGGTGGGTGGGTGTGGGTGTGTGTGTGTGCATGCACCTGAGAGAGAGCTTAAAATTGCACAATGAGTGTTCATCCTGACCTTGCCCTGAAATGCCATCATTGCTAAATACAATACAACCTCACTGTCTATAATGGTCAAAGGCTAATGGGGAAAGATCATCCTAAGATTAAAGTGGATTCTTCTGATTTTGTTGTTGTTGTTTAGGGGGGGGGGATTGTATTGTTTGTTTATTTGTAACAGATACAGCAGCAGGTTGGGTGTAATCAGGACAATAAAAGAAGACAAAACAAGAGATGAGGTGATGACAAATTATAGAAATAGGCAGATGGAAAGAAAGAAGAAACACAAATGAGATAGAAAAGTATCAAACATTGAAAAGTACTTCCAAGTAAATAAAAAAAACCCATCCAGGTGGGGGTTAACATTCGTCCTCCACTTCAAATCCTATATTTCTAGATTACCGTTGAGTCATTTTGTATTTGTGTTAACCTCTCTTGGTTTTATCCACTGTCAAGCTTTACATACTTGGCTGTTAACAGACTGTGAAATTGAAGGAAGTAATAACATTATCTATGAAACCGGAATGAGGGATGAAGGCCCTTCTTTTTGCTGCATTGCAGGCACTGTCTATGTGGCTAATTAACTAGCAGAAGTGAACGGCTCAGGAAAGGAGAGCTGAGGGTCAACGAGTCATATTAGTGGATAAAAAGGAGAAGGTGGGGAAAAGTCATAGTTTAACAGCAGAGAAGATGGAGCATTTGACAGCTACCTGACCTCTAACCTCTTAGCAGAGCTCTGACCTCTGCATTGGTAAGCGGGATGGAGGTCAGCTGATCTTTGATCTTTTACAGTGGCCAGAGCATCCTTTTCTTTCTTTAGCTGTCCACAGACATCCAGGAAAACTGACTAAAATCATTGTTTGGAATTGATCCTATCCTTTACCGTCTCATCTGTCATGCCTGCTTGGGTCTCCTCTGTATATTCATTTTTATCTGAATATTGTATCATACATCACTGAATACAAATGGAGCAGTTTATCTTTCTGTCACTGTAATGCTCCGCTCAGCGTCTCCTTGGCCTGGCCTTTCTCTTAGGCAAGAGTGAGGGAGGCGGGGGGGGGGGGGGGGGGGGGGGGGGGTTTGTTTGGTGGCCAGTGGTGTTGGGAGGTTGTGGAACTGAGGTGTTTTATAACCGCCAGAGGATATTGTTCAACCCAATTCTAATCACATTGATTAAAGGTATTGACCAGCGGACCCTGGGGTTTTTACAGCCTGTTTGCCTTTATAAATCATCCACAACGCAGCTACACTATCCTCTCTGAATCTTCCTGCTGTCTCATTTTATTTTACACAAGCTAATATACCACGTGATACTGTCATAAAGTGTCTATTACATGTATTATGTACATCTGTTTTATATACTATATACTGCATTTATTGAGCAAGGTTTTGATAGCATCAACAGAAAGAGCTGAACTCACTTTACCTCATCTAGGTTTTAAACAGCAGGCTGGTCAGGATGCAGTGTAAATGTGTATCTTGAGCTGTATAAGTTTGTTATAATTAATAGATATAGTTGTTTAGCTGCATGCTTTCACACATAGGGTCCATTACTGCAGTTGGTGTCATCTTATCTTGTGGGAATACAATAATAACAATGATTAAAATGACTACATTTTTGAGATGTTCACACTTTAATGCTGCTCCTGCCTGTATTTCCATCACACAGGGCATCTACAGCTGTATCCACGGGGTGCAGATTGAAGAGAAAAGCAGCTCAGCATTGAACTCCCCATCAGCCACCATGAACAACACCCATTCCAACATCATGCGCCTCTTACGCACCGCCAAGAACATGGCCTCCCTGTCAGGGGTGAACGGCTCACCGCACAGCGCTCTGGACTTCATCCGCCGCGAATCCTCCGTTTATGACATCTCCGAACACCGGCGCAGCTTGGCGGGCCACTCGGACTGCAAGCCACCGTACCTGCCAGAAGACAACATGTTCAGCGACTACATCAGTGAGGTGGAGAGGACGTTTGGCAACATCCACCTGAAGGACAGTAATCTGTACCAGGACCACTACATGCACCATCATGGCTCAACACTAGGGCTCAGCGGACCCCCTGCCAACAGGCCCCATAGTTTGGGCAGCGCTAGTTCTCTGGAGGGCGGCATGTTCGACTGTGACAGCCTAGGTGGAGGGGTGGCCCCTATTTTCACCACCCAGCCCTGCTCAGCACTGACCCACAGGAACATGAGCAAATTTGACCTGCTGTCTGGACAGACTCCTCCCCCGAGTCAGGGCTTCAAGGGAGGCCTGCCTGACCTGTACGGGAAGTTTTCTTTCAAGGGAGGTGCCTCAAGTTCCACCTTCATCCCTGGGCACGGTTACTGTGGAGGGAGAGGAGATGACGATGGGAACATACGTTCAGATGTCTCTGACATTTCCACACACACGGTAACTTACGGGAACCTGGAGGGTAACGCCAAGAAGCGCAAACAATACCGTGATAGCCTGAAAAAGAGGCCGGCCTCTGCCAAGTCCAGACGGGAGCTGGACGAGATCGAGCTAGGCTACAGAAGGAAACCTTACCACATCAGCCACCACCACTACCATGGCCACCGCTCCTCCTCCCCGCCACTTTTCCCCGCTGAACGCAAGCGAGGAGGAGGAGGTGGAGGAGGAAACAATGACGGTAACTCCTATCTCTTCAGAGAAAAGGAGAGTGTTAGGGATTTTTATTTGGACCAGTTTCGGCCCAAAGAGGGCGTGCCCCAGTGGGAACATGTGGACCTGACAGAGGGTCCTGGGAGTAGAGAAGGAGTAGTGGGGACCTGCACCACCCTGGTTCCAGTGGATGACTTTCTTAAGAGCAAACCCAAAAAGTCAGATTCAAAGAGTGGGGGAGGATCTGGGCTGGCAGGGGGAGACTGGGAGTGCAGGAACTGTCGGGCCAGTGGGGGAGGAGGAGGCAAACAGATGTCCATGCATGGAGGAGGGGGTGGTGGCGGGTATGGTGGTGGTATGAGCTGCGGGTCTTCGGGAGGCGGAGGAAACAGCCGACCCAGCTCTGCGACCTGCATGCGCTGCGAGGGCTGTAAAAAGACAGGAAACCTCTATGATATCAGCGAGGACAACAACCACCTCTTGGAACAGATGGGGGGAGGGAAAGGTGGGGGAGGAGGTGGAGGTATGGGTGCAGGCCCTCAGTCTCAATCTCAGGCCCAGCAGAGGAGGAAGAGCGGAGGGTTCGGCAAGCCACTTAGGAGGCAGCACTCGTATGACGCGTTCGTCGACCTCCAGAAAGAGGAGTCGGGCGGGATGGGAAGTTTGATGGGGGGTCTGGGTGGAATCGGAGGGATGAGCAACGCAGGTGTAGGAGGAATGCTGCCCCCACCCAGGAGTGTCAGCTTGAAGGAGAAAGAACGCTACATGGAGGGCACCAGCCCCTTCGCACACATATTCGAGCGCCATGGGGGCTCGGAGAGAGAAAGGGAAAGAGACAGGGACCCACTGTTTTACGGAGGTGAGGGCCGGAAAGGACCCGGCTCACCATTCGGCCTGTTTAGAGGTGGTGATGGCCTGCACCGCCGCTCCATAGGTGAGAGAGACATGAGAGACCGGGATAGGTCTTTGATGGAAGGCGGGGCAGCATTCTCTTTATCCAAATCTCTTTACCCCGACCGGGTAAACCAAAACCCCTTTATACCCACCTTTGGCGACGACCAGTGTCTGATGCACGGAGCCAAACAATATTACATGAAAAAGCAACAGCAGCAGCAGCAGCAGCAGCAGCAGCAACAAGTTGCCAAAAACAGCCGAAGTGACTTCAGGGGCCAGATGAGTACAACATCTTATCTGCCAGCATCCGCCACGGCCGGGGTAATGTCCAATGTGGCCCCCCGGTTCCCGAAAGAGCTCAGCCTCGGTGGAATGAACCACCACGGCTCCATGCTGGGGGTCGGCCCCCCGCGCCCCTTCAATGGAAGCAATGGCCATGTGTACGAGAAACTCTCCAGCATTGAGTCTGACGTGTGAGAGATAAAGGTGGAGGAGGAGTGGCGAGGGAGAAGGAGGAGAGGAATATAGAGGCATGTAGTGTTAGGAGATCAGGGATGATTTTAAAAGACACTGTCCATGCACTGCAACCCTAGCCCATACTGAGAGCGTAAGATGAGGTAGCAGAGGAGAGAGCCAGAGGAGGAAGAGACTGAAAAGTGACAAATGTAGAGACTTTCAAATAGGAGAAAAGCGGGGAAAATTGAGAAAATCTTTAATTTTGCAAGAAAATCTGGGTTTAAAAAAATCAGGACACCCTGGGGGAGGTGTGGGATGTTAATCCTCTCTCAGAAAGCCAAAGCTACTCTACTTTTATGTCCAAACAAAGTCAATAAACATTCCCCTCAACCTCACATACGCACTCAACCTCGAGCCCATCGTTTCATCCACCAGTGAGGCAGAAGTCAATGTACTTGGTCGTCATCGCAAAGAGGCGACACCTCATCTTAGTTTGATATTGGACGCGTGAACCTGGTGAGATTCGAGAGCTCCCGCTGAGTAATTATGAGGAAAAGACTGCGAGAGCAGAGAGAGGAGCGAACTGCCCATCTGCCCCTGTGTCACCTCAGAAAGGAGACATTGTCACGTTTACACAGGAGATGACTGGTACTTCTCTCTCGTTCTCTCTCTCTCTCTCTCTCTCTCTCTCTCTCTCTCTGGAAGGAGACAGCCTGGCCTGTCCATCTCCCCGTCCTGCACTCGTCCCACTCCCTCCTCTTTTTTCTCTGCACCCCCCTCCCCCTGCTCCTCCTCCTCCTCCTCCTCCTCCTCATCCCTGATGCCAAAAGAGCCGATCTTGTTTGCTATGAGAAATACAATCATGAATGATAATAAGATATTCTTATAGAAAAAAACAGGGTATAAGAACAACAATAATATTGATAACATTGTCAATAACAAAGATGTTAGTACTGATTATGATAACACTGCTTATGATATCACTAAGTTTTTATGTTCTGTTGGTATAATATTTCACTACTGTTTTAGTATCTCTAGTTGTATCTTTTTTCTGCCCCTGGTGGCTGCAGGAAGGTTGTTCTTACTTCAACCAACAAGCCAGAAAGACTGAGTCCTTAATTCCTGTTTTTTTGGGGGGGATTTTTTTGGTTTTCTGTAGAATATTTTACTCCATGCTCATACATTTATTTTTGCTCCTCGTGGAAAAAAAGCTCCAAGCGGATCTCGAAGACATGTTTAGAGCTGACGGATCCTTATTTGACATTACAAAACCAAGTGCACACACTCTTAAAACACATGCAGTTTTTCTTTTTTCTTTTTTTTCTTTTTTTTGACGGTCTGAACTTGTGTAACTGTGAACAAACATGTTTCATCAGAGGCTGATAGCTGAAGATACTGAGAGGAAGGACGTGCCTTAATGGTCTCCAGTGGATGTGTCCTCCAGGTTCACATGCGGTCCTCACACGGCAGCGCCAGGACGGACCGGCATGCTTTCAGGCACCGCTCGGTGTTCTCTTCACATTTATGAGCCAAAACTTGCAGTAAAAAAAAAGAATTTACAGCCGGCTTGAGACGCTGCTGCTGCTGGTGATGGTTTAGATACAAGATGCCGTTGGAGATGTTTTATAACTTCGTAAAAAATAATTTCATATGTCAAGTATGGGCAGTGCTTTATGAACCTGTCGCAATTGTATTCAGGATGTCCCACTGTCGCAGATTGACTGATGCGTCTCACTCCACAACACGGCAGCCTTTACACTACTTCTTTTATTCAGGTTACATGATAACAGTCACCAGGCACTTACTTTTTTCGGCCTCTCACTAGTATCGCGTAGACGGCATTTACTACTCACTCATGTAAGCAGTCTGCGAGGTGCACACAAAGAACTTTATTTGGACGTTGTGTATGATTAATAAATGCACTTTTGTCTTTTAACGTAGACGAAACGCTACAAAATGTGTAGAGTGTTGCTGCCCCACGACAATGATGCTGATCAAAGCTTTCGCTGAGGAGGATGTCTATTTGAAAGAAGGGAGGGGGGGGAGGGGGGCTCTTTAACACGCACCGAGGCGTCGCCGAGGCGGCCATCTTGCAAAAGCTTTCCGGCTCTTTACTTTGACTGATGTAGATAGTCATTTCAGCTGGAGAGGCCTCATTTATTGCACAGGACTTTTACTCAGTGTAGGTTCAGGCACTCAGTAGACATGCCTTATCATTCCATCACCCCCGCCCCCCCCCCATTCTGAGCTGTCTGATGATGACTCATCATATTACTGTACAGAATAAAGAAGCCTCTATTAGTTATTTAAAGGTTTGATCTTCGATTAGCTGGTGGTGTCAGAAGTTCAAGGGCTGCAGGAGATTGCGCAGGAGGGATGGCCTGAGATTGGAGCTGCTGGAGTGTGTAGAGTGTGATCTTTGTCATTGTGGATTTCTATCTTATACCCTGATCTAAATGCACCAGTGTGCACCGGTTGATGTGTGTGAGTGTGTGTGTGTGTGTGTGTGTGCGTGCGTGCGTGCGTGCGTGTATGTGTGTGTGTGTGTGTGTGGAGGGAAGCAAATCACAATTGAATGATAAGAGCTGTTTTTTTTTTCCTCTAACCTGCTGATAAACTATTCATAAATTCTCAACAGCCTCTCTTCCTCCCTCACTCCACAGATAACACTGTCAAAGTGAGACTGATCGAGTTAGCCTTAAATCAAACAGATTCATCCACCCACCCCCTACCCCACCCCCCCCCACCCCCCCCCCACCCCCACCCCCAACCCCACCCCCCTATGGCACTCCTAATAAATAGATTGGGATCTCTGGAATTTTTATACGCACACATTTTGAAAGTTCAGGTCAACCATTATCAGAGAGATGGTATGAGAAGGAGACAGGAGAACGGGAAATGACGAGGAAATAAGAGCGAGCAGAAGACAGACTTTGGAGGTGGCATCAATCAGTGTCAGCATTAGTATGTTAAATCTTTTTCCTTGTAAATAATATATTTAAAACTCTTTTCACTTTGTACAGTACACAGACAGACAGGATGTAACTTTCGATATGTTTTACAGCAATTTAAGAAATAAACAAAACAATAATAAAAACTCAGAAAAACAAAAAATACATCAACAAAAATATGCAAAATATAGTTAAGACACAAATATTACTAATCATAAGTGATATAATTAAACCTCTTTTTCTTTTGATCTCATGTTTACTTGATTATGATAGTTTACCAATCAGTATACTGATTATGTTAAGAATTATGCTTTTTTTTCTTATTTTCACTAAAGTGTTGGAATTTGAGGATAATTTACTGTAGGTGTAGACGTTTGGTGATAAAAGGGGGAAGTTTAGTTTTAGGAGTCTTTGCTAAGTTTCCCTTGAATTGTGTTAGATTCTCTCTTTTTAAGGTAAGCTCTATTCTTCATGCTTTTTGAGATAAATTCAATTATCTACACATTTATGTAATACAATATTACATGTATACATAGATGATATTTGCATATAGAGGCAGTATATTGTGATCCTTCATTTTTAAGCAGCAATCCTTGTTAAAAACTTACAAGATATTTGTGTTTTTGTTGCCCATTTTTTTGACCTGGGCTCTCTAACGATGATTGAACACAGAATTTAGAGCCATCGTCGGCCCGGCCTATCCTGTTCCCTCTCTATGTTTGGGATAGACATCACTGTGGTAAAGGAAGATATATATATATACATACGGTATATATATGTACACACATGCACACACAGACACACGTACACACACAAATGCACACTGGGCATTTCCCAGTGTTGATGCTGTTGATATATTGCTGAGGATTTCAGCACATTATTATTGTGGAAAACTAAGAACGAGTGTAGTTTCTCCTTATTGAGAATCTGTTTGAAGCTGAAATGCATTTGTGCAACCCCTTATTAAAAGGTGAAACATTTGCTCTGTCATGTCTCATTTCATGTAGACTTTTGCTTCAGGGGGAATCAACTTGTTGCTATATTTTAGCTCACGTATTACTAAACTGTGTTATTTGACAGCAACACTTAAATGCTTTGTATTCTAATTTATTTTGTGCACCTTGCACCGCTTGTTTCTCTGTACGAGATGGGGGAAATATCATTTCTAATTTGTTGTGTACATATGCAATTTTGTCCCCATGCAGTCAGAAAATATCTCCCTGCTCGTCTTCTGTATGCCACTGATTCCAATAAGTCTCTATAATCTTCCTCACAGCCCTGAGAGAAGAAATTCATCTCTCTTCTGTTTTTCTCCTCAGCTGCTTTCATGTCTGGATGGTTGATTGAAAAGTGAAAAATGTATCCGTGCGCACATAAACTCTGTTAGGTTTGCATATTTTTCATACAAGACACCGCATTTATTCTCCTCATTTGCAATAAACAGCATGACCAAACACAAAAAATGCTCTTACTGTACACTGTATGTGCCAATGCATCAGTTCCTGTTGTTTTTTCACGCACTGGAAGGCTAGCTAGGGCCAGTTTTCTGCAACTAGCTGGGAAGCAAAGGTGCACCTGACACTGTGGCAAACATGCTATCATCAGGCCTTTTACCACCTCCAGCTGCTCTGCTCTGTAGCCAGCGACGTGTGCGCAGGTCGGCCAGTGATGCAGAGTAAGCAGCGTCATCAGAAGTCTTTATTTCCCTTAAGGCCACACTGGTCCCAGCCTCCCTTCCCTACACACGAGCATGCCACAACACATTTTGTTCAAATGGTTCATGTAGAGCAAAAAAACACTGTGTCACATTTTTACAACAACACCAGAAACGGTTGTGTCAAGTTTGGAGGATGCAAATATCACCTCAGCTGACGTGTGTTTTTCTGTCAGAGAAACTGACACATGGGACCAAATAACAGTGTGACGTGGTCAGCTGCAGGGATCGATACACTGACTTGTGGAGATTTGCATTTGGGAGGGAAAAGTATTTGATCTTTTTTGTTTCACGTCGATATTTCTAACATTCATGGTGACAGATGAGATGAACTGCTAATCACTTGTGAGTTTGATTTCATCACATGCAAATAGGAAGAATTATACTGTGATCTTTTCTCTGCTTAATTTGCTGTGAAAATCTAAGTAATTTAGCAGCTTATGATTTTACATTTCACCCAAATTCATGACAGAAACTTGTTTACTAATATTTTAAAGCTCTACCTACAGTATGTGTATTGATATTTGATTTGTATTGATGCATACAAATTTTTCTATTAAATTGTGTACAGTTTTGTTTGCTTTGTTAATATTGCTATTTTCCATCTTCATAATTCACACAGAAAACATGAGAAGGGATTGCTGTACCTGAATGAAAATTAATGATAACGTGACATATAAGGGGTTGCTACTAAATGTATTTCACACGGTGGCACAGGTTTATGAAAACACCCACCTCCACTGAAACTACATAGCCTGATTCAATTTACTGTGGGTTGACAAAATGTAACATATGAATAGTATCGATTGTATACATAATGATATACATAATATTATTCTTGGCCATTCTTTTTCTCTTTTTGTGGCCCTTTTCTTTGAAAGAATACCAAAATTTTTACACCATACGAACAAAACGACACAAAAACAAATAATTGTACAGGTTGTGTAAATACTGAATATTGGGGAAAACATTTACCTTCTGTTTTTTTGTATGGAATCGAATCAAAGTAATCTCAATAACGAAATTAACCACGTCATGACAAAATTGCAAAAAACATCATTAAGGTACTTCTAATAAGGATAATATTGATATCTACAATTATAAGTGCTCAAATAAGACTATTCTTTCTCTTTGTACATGATGAACAAAATGAAGTGTTGAGTATTAATAATAAAAAACTAAGTTTCACGCATATGGCACTGAGTCTTTTTAAGCTTTTGTTTTTTGTGTTTACTTTTGTACTTTATAACCTTCTGCTTCCAAACACATGCACACGCCTCAGCTGTCTCTCAATTCTTCATTAATGTCATTTGGTTGGTGCATTTATATACCAGTGAAATTCTCCCCTCTTGCATCTCTTGTGCATGGCTCTCATATCCCTCTGGCTCGGACTGAGTCTGTCTGCCCACTGTAGTGGACACACAGCCAGCCTGTCTGCCTCCTTTCTTTATTCGTCCTCTCTGAACATTCACGCCTGCATAATCTTCTTCTCTCTCCTTCGCTTTCTTGCTTTTCTTTCAGAGGCATGCATGATCTTCTGTCACACACAAGCTTGCTCTCTCTCTCTCTCTCTCTCTCTCTTTCTCTCTCTCTCTCTCTCTCTCTCTCCTGGCTGGCAGGAATTCCAGGGAGAGGGGAGGAGAGGGCTGCCTGAGAAAGGAGGGCCATATGGTGACTGTATGGTGGAATGGTTGGGTCTGGGTCTGTCCCCTCTACAACCCGCACTGCTGCTGGCGCTCCACAAAGCTTTCGTCTGATGCCGTCCAGCCCCCTCAGGGTTCTCTCAGGCTGCTCCCCCACACCAACCCACCCCACCCCACCCCACCAACAACACACAGACACACACACCATTACTTCTCAGGCAGGACTGCGCAACAGTACAGTAGACCTGCCTGGGACCTCATCAAAATAAGATATCCCATTATGCTGTTCTCTGTGCCCTCAAGCACAGCTGTTGTGTGTTCTGAAATTGAAAAAAAGATGTTCAAACTGAACTGGCACCCATTTCATTTCACCTTTGAGGCAGCACAAAGTGGTCTATGACTCTGTAGTGGCATTTCTTTATACCTTTATTTATCCAGGAGAGATCAACAGCGATATTGAGAATGTCTTTCACAAGGGAGAGCTGGTAAAAGACAATGCATAATAATTATCTGAGGTCAGGGAAGCGGGACAGGTTGGAAAATCTGGATGATGGAAGTAAATGAAGAAAACCCTCCCTTGTCTCAGCAATTGCCATCAAACTGACATTGAGAAGGGCATTTATCTTCCAGCAGTCTCCACTGCTGTTCAGTTGCCAATAGTGTAATACTGTGCTTGTTCTGAGCAGGCCCCCTGTGCAAATGTATTTAAATGTATGAATAATAAGCAGGGCATTCTGTAAAGAAGGATACAGGCAAAACATCCCATAGGAAATCAAAGCTAAAATCGTGTGCGTTTAGCTAGGCTACTAATGTCTTGAGATATATTCAGCTGGAATAAACTGAGGGCATTTAAAACGTTTCATGTCTACTATGTACTACGTACGCTTATACAAACACCAGCTTTTAGCCAAGTTTGATTTATGATGCTTCATGAAGGTGGAAAACGATGTTGTAGTTGTGTGATTAGCATTAGTTCTCACGATGCAGTTTTGACCTCTAACCATTCCAAAAACCCTGCAAGTCAGAAAACAACTTCTTTTTTTGTACTTCTCCACTGAGCCAGGCTCTGCAGGCTGTAGATTTTATATTTTGGCATTTTAACAAGCAGATCCAAGTGACTTAAAGATGCATTAAGTTTTTTACTGCCCCGTAGTACAAAATGACCACAATATATCTGCAGGGGGTTGATAGGGTGTTCATCAATACCAATGACTCAAAAATTACTTTACCAGCTACTGAAACTTGCAGCACTCTTTTTCCTGTCATACAGTGCCCCCCCCACCCCCCGATCATATTGGTGCTATGTGAGTAAACTAGCACGTCAAACACATTTTGTGCTCAAGCCAAAAATGCAGTGAAGTGTTTTTCTTTTACACGGTGATACATCAACTCTTCACCCGATGTGTCTGACAGTTCTGCTCAGATTAGATAGCTTTCTGTTTTCTAAGTGTACGAGTTAGATTTAGTGCAGTTCTGTCAGTATCTAAGCTTAGCCACAGACCCGTCAATGTTTGTGCTGTTCATTGGTCAGCAGTAGATGTTATAAAGGTTAAAAAGCCAGTGGTTATTAGTTACAAAGTTCATTTTTAAAGCCACTTTGAGTTCAGTACAGTCTAACATCAGGACAAGAAGAGAAACCAGACGTTCACATGTGCCATGCAAGTAGTCTCGTGATACCAGGATCTCTAAATGCATGGCAGCTGCTTGAACAGTGGTAAGAACGGCTACTGACTTAGATATTGTACAGAGTAGTCAGTCTCTATGAGCAAAGTGTTTAGAGACTGACCTGTGAGTTTACCATGCAAGTGATTCTTGTGCTTTAAGCTAAATACTTAACATCGGCATGGCAACATGCTCACAAAGACAATGCTGATGTTTAGAAAGTAATATTTACCATGGTTACTATCTTTATTTAGCATAAAGAAAATACCATCTGCTAATCAGAACTACGCACAAAGTACATCTGAGACCATGGTGGCAATAGATGAAATGTCAATGACCACCAAAGTTACTGCAATGTAGTCAACCTTAGGGGACAATTATGTGACACAAATGTTGACCTTATTGTGGCTTTGTATGTAGTATATCTAGTCTTTTGAGATATTAACAGGAGAAGTGGAAATTTTGACCTGCTACTGGCACACTGGCAAATATCAGGGGGTCACTATCATTAGGATTCATCCTCTTGGCACCATGGGTATTGATACATAGTGACATTTCACTAAAAACATCAAATGCTGATGGAAGGGAATGTCAGGGGTTCAACAAAGTCACAAGAGTTTATCCTGTGGGAAACATGAATGTCTGTACAACATTTTATGGCAATCCATCAGTTGACCATTGAGATATTTCAGTTTAGATGACCAAGTGGAAGACCAACCCTAGAACCATGTTTCTAGGGGTTATAGTGAAGCTGGGAGGGGTGAAGAGGTGTAGCCTGTACATTAGGGGAAGTGAATGAGTTTTCAGAGAGAGAAAAGGAGCATTAGAGATGAAGGGAAAGGGTTGAATTTAGGACGTCAGACTATCATTTCAGCTACCTCCCAAAATAGTGTAGATGAAATGAAGTGGCTGGACTGTAGCGAATCTCCCTGCACAGCTCACAGCACAGACTCTCACCTGCACTCCCCACAGACCACAACTAGCAAATAGGTGTCTGCAATGAGCCGGGGTGTTCAGGGACATGACGGCAAACTTGCTGACACGAGCAAACTAGGAAAACACAGTGAACGGTCCAAGTCATGCAAAGAGTGCAGCTACCTGCTAGATGGCGCTGTCATTACAGTATTCTTCAATTTAAATAAATGATACTAACAAGCTAACTACCTTGGCATTCAGAATAAATACATGACCCACCCTCTTCCTTTTGAGCCTCCATACCTGCATGCAGCAGACCTCCTGTCCCCCTCCTACCTATGATGACACCCACCTCCCCATCCATCATCCCTGGAAGAGCATACCCCCCCCCCCCACACACACACACACACACACACACTCTTAGCTCACATAAATTTTTCAGTCATACTGGCAAGTAAGACTTATTCAATTATTGATGGGGGGGGGGGGGGGGTGAGGTGTGAGGTAAAAAGATGAGATATATTAGTAAGATCGGGAGTCACGTGTGAGGTTTAATGCGAGCTTCATTCGTGAAACATATGAGACTGGTAAGGATTAGCTGAATGAACTGTGTGGTTTTTTCTACTTTGAATTATTATTATTCGAATTCTCCAAAAGCACTGCTAAGTACTTGTGTGTTCAGGCACAAATTTGTCATGAAAGCACACATGAAGGCATGACTGCCAAGGCCTGCATGACCAGTCTGACTCCAGGCCAGATATCTGGACTGACTGAATCCCGACATGGGTGTATCTGAAGGCCGAAGCCAACTCTAATTCAGCAGCCACTCAGGAGCAAAACTTTGCTCTTTGTCTGCCTCAGCATGTCTGCACATCATCTGATATGTCACCTGATACTCCCTAAACACTAAAATAGTTTTCCTTCCCTCCTTACTGTTGCTTCTTTATTTCTCAGTCTGCCTCTCTTTAACCCACTCTTACTACTTCTGTCCAAGGCTCCCTTACATTGTGCATCAGCTTGAATTATTAGGATAGAAGGGGAAGTGTGTGTGTGTGTGGGGGGGGGGGGGGTATCTTGGTAATAAAAGATAGAAGGGCCTGTGAGTTATGGATGAGAGTTCACTGGATTATGGAGAATAAGAGGGGAAGCAGAGAAGCTGGGTAAAAAGGACAGATGACAATAGTGGAGGTGCCACAGTAGTTCACTGAGTGCAGTAAAGCAAACTTCCATTTCAGTGACACAACTCACTTCATCCTTGAAACTTGTGACCTTAGAAGACTCATTTGTTTTCTGAATATTGCTCAGCTTCTCTTTTTTTGTGTGCTGCACCACCATCCATCTATATGGCTGCTCTGTCATTCTCTAACTTTCTTTCTATCATCACTTGTCCCTTCTCTTCTACTCTTCATGAAGTACCTACATTTTAACAATTAACAGTTACCTAGCAACAGGATATATTATGTCAAAAAGCAGAAAGGAGAAGGGTATGAAGCAGCAATGAAGTGTAGAGTATATGATTTACAGCAATATCTTTACATACCAATGATCGGTTGAAGCTCATTTTTCAGTAAATGTGAGACAGAGTGTCTGAAAGATCGAACAAAAGAGGCTGAATATGTAAATTTGATCAAATTCACATGTTTAGTATAGGTTAATGGATTAATGGAAGGCAGATGCATTGTGTTTGAAGCATGCTGATTATACACACACACCCTGCGAACAAACTGTTCCTTGAGATTTAATTTGGCTGGTCATTAGGATTGTGTGCGTGGGTGTGTGTGTGTGTGTGTGTGTGTGTGTGTGTGTGTATGTGTGTGTGTAGGCATTGAGTTCTTGTGGAAGCACATCAGGAACAGATTTCACATAGCAGCTTGACAGCACACCAGCATTCATGCTCTATACAGTATACTGCATGTGATCAATACACAGAAGAAGTGTAGCATTGTGGATTATGGGGGCGGCAGCTTATTTCATGATGCAGCATTTGAAGAGCGAGAGTGTAAAGACTGGAAATTGGCAAGAGTCAAGAATGGCACATAAGCATTATTTTTAGTGACCTCTAGATGTCCTACTTTGCATTTGCAGATGCCCATTACATCAAATTGTCACACAGACATGACCTTAATTTGCTTGTGAATCTTAGTTTGGTTTGACTTGGGCTCAAGTTCACAAGTTCACAAATTCACCAAATTATTTTTAGGTAGCAATACGGGCAAACTTTAACAGTTGTACCTAAATATGAAACTACAACCAATAGCTAGCTAGCTTAGCTTAGCACAAGGTCTGGAAACATGACTAAAAACAGTACTAGAAACGGGGGAAACAGCCCAAGTTATTTAATTCATACAAAAACCAATGTGTCAAAATCACCTTTAATTGTCTTATGGTGGTTATGTGCCAGACTAATTCTTGGCTGGGACCAGATTCAGGCAACTAATGTAGCCTATTCCAAGAAGGTACTGGTCCTGACCAAGAAATAATATACATAACATAACCCCTGGTAAATAAATTATAACATGTTAATTAGTGAGTTTTAGAGGTCCTTCAGACAGAGGCAGGCTAGCTGTTTACCCCTGTTTCCACTTCCAGTCTTTGAGCTAAACTAATCTAGCTAGCTTCTGGCTGTAGCTTCACATTTAGAATAAGCATGAGCGTTTCATCATCAATCTTCTCATCAAACTCTCACCAACAAAGTGAATAAACACTTCTTCTTTTTTCAAACTTGACTTCTACTCTCCAGTGGTCCCCAATACTTTTTTTGATTCATTAAAAACTTGCTTTAAATTTTAAGACTTCTCCTAGACAGGGATAATATACACGAGCCAACAGTTTAAAGCACTGTGGTCACAGTTACATACAGTGCATACATTTAACTTCAGCATCCTGCCTTTAAATCATATTCATATAGTAAACATTCATTCATTTATTTCTTTGGGCTATTTAATCACTTCCTGCGTGCCAGCACTCGTGGTATTGCACCATGCATGTGTTCAAATCATCAGTAACGCCTGTAGTAAAACAATGACTTTCTGGTACTCAACACAGCTCAGCACAAATTGTTACCGTTCTGTAGAGCAGAATGATTCAGAGTTAACAAAGCACATGTGTGCAGACACAATGACAGGTGTGCTGACATGAGGAGGAATAATCAAGATGAAGATGAGATGGAACAACTCACGAATCAAGATTTTATTTTGTGGTGAGAGAAACAGACATCTCAAGAGAGAGATGGCGAGCAGAGAGATGCATCGAGATAAAGAGAGGGACAGATGGAATGATAGGACATCAACAAGTGAGAGATTGCTGCGATGGTAAAAGACAGAAGGTGAAAAGGAAGTGCTGAGTAGAAAGGGTTAAAGAGGAGAGGGGAGAGAGATGGTTGCCTCGGCAACAGCAGCCAGCGTTTTTCTCTCTTTCTTTATCAATCCCTCTTGCACACACACACACACACACACAGACATACATACACATGTTCCCTCCCTCCCTCCTCCCACTTCTCCTCTCCCGCCTTCATCTCTTCTGTGGCACAGAGTTAAAGTTTTGCAGGCGTATATTACGACGCTGCTCTTCCCGGAACAGATTTCTGCAAAAGATAATGTGTTTGTCTGTGCTGTGGCAGCACTTAGAAGCACACAACGTACATACTTGAGTTCAACCAAAGAGTTTAATCATATGCATGTATGTATATATGTATGTATGTATATATGTATGTTTGTATGTCTATCTATCTATCTATCTATCTATCTATCTATCTATCTATCTATCTATCTATCTATCGTGGGGAGAATAAGTATTTGATACACTGCCGATTTTGCAGGTTTTCCCACTTGCACTTACATGTTATTGCATGATATAAGTATGTGATCATAGTACCAACCAATAAGAATTCTGGCTCTCACAGACCTGTTAGTTTTTCTTTAAGAAGCCCTCCTGTTCTCCACTCATTACCTGTATTAACTGAACCTGTTTGAACATGTTACCTGTATAACCTGTCCACACAGTCAATCAAACAGACTCCAACCTCTCCACAATGGCCAAGAGCAGAGAGCTGTGTAAGAACATCAGGGATAAAATTGTAGACCTGCACAAAGCTGGGATGGGCTACAGGATAATAGGCAAGCAGCTTGGTGAGAAGGCAACAACTGTTGGCGCAATTATTAGAAAATGGAAGAAGTTCAAGATGACGGTCAATCTCCCTCGGTCTGGGGCTCCATCCAAGATCTCACCTCATGGGGCATCAATGATCATGACGAAGGTGAGGGATCAATGACCTGAAGAGAGCTGGGACCACAGTCTCAAAGAAAACCTATAGTAACACACTACGCCGTCATGGATTAAAATCCTGCAGCACACGCAAGGTCCCCCTGCTCAAGCCAGCGCATGTCCATGCCCGTCTGAAGTTTGCCAATGACCATCTGGATGATCCAGAGGAGAAATTGGAGAAGGTCATGTGGTCTGATGAGACAAAAATAGAATGTTTTGGTCTAAAGAAGAAGAATGAGTACAACCCCAAGAACACCATCCCAACCGTGAAGCGTGGAGGTAGAAACATCATTCTTTCGGGATGCTTTTCTGCAAAGGGGACAGGACGACTGCACCGTACTGAGGGGAGGATGGATGGGGCCATGTATCGCGAGATCTTGGCCAACAACCTCTTTCCCTCAGTAAGAGCATTGAAGATGGGTCTTGGCTGGGTCTTCCAGCATGACAACGACCCGAAACACACAGCCAGGGCAACTAAGGAGTGGCTCCGTAAGAAGCATCTCAAGGTCCTGGAGTGGCCTAGCCAGTCTCCAGACCTGAACCCAATAGAAAATCTTTGGAGGGAGCTGAAAGTCCGTATTGCCCAGTGACAGCCCCGAAACCTGAAGGATCTGGAGAAGATCTGTATGGAGGAGTGGGCCACAGGAAACGTCTGATCTCTGTAATTGCAAACAAAGGTTTCTGTACCAAATATTAAGTTCTGTTTTTCTGATGTATCAAATACTTATGTCATGCAATAAAATGCAAATTAATTACTTAAAAATCATACACTGATTTTCTGGATTTTTGTTTTAGATTCCGTCACTCACAGTTGAAGAGTACCTATGACAAAAATTACAGACTTCTACATGCAAGTGGGAAAACCTGCAAAATCGGCAGTGTATCAAATACTTGTTCTCCCCACTGTAGTATATATTCTGTGTATGTACACTGTCTCATATCATAACATCATATAGTACTCTGTTATTTTGCATTTAAGTGAGTATCATGTTATATTTATTGTGAGCTGCAAACAACCTGTCAGCTTTCACTCCAGTGAGTCCTGTTGTGTATCAGCTTGACGTTGAACATGGCTCAGTCTTCCTGACTGAAACATGTCATGTGCATATCTCTGTTGCGCATCCCCACATGACAGCCGCCACAGGGAAGAGGGGATCCAGTGTCTAAGGTCACTCTCACATCACACAAGGAGTGTGTGAAAGCTGTGAGTGACGAGCATGTGTAGGTGTGTGAGTGATGTGTGTTTTTTTTGTGTTTGGATGCATGACATGCTCAGAATGTTATATAGGCTACGTGACATGGGACTATGATGCATCATAACATACCGCTGTAAATGTATGTGACATGTGTGATGTGATGCAGGATTGCACTGTACAGTACAAAACATGTGCATGCATGTATATTTTTTTGTCTCTGTGAATTTATATGTGTATGTGTGTACATGCGTAAAAGCACACCCTATGTGTATGAAAGAAACATAGATCACAGGAGAGAAAAACTCCACTCTTCCCCCCAAGGAAGAACGGAGTAATAAAGCACAGAGACCCGCCACGAGTCACAAGGACAGAACAGAGATGATGATGGTACCATCAAATTTAATGGGCTCCAGGAGAAAGTGGGGAGAGTAGAAGAAGAGAGGACAAGCAGAGCTGCTGGGGGAGGAGGAACAATGAGCTGTGGAGGCTAAGCAAAGGGGACCCTCAAGACAACCTGGCTTAAGTGGGGCAATCATTCTCTACCACTTCCCATTCTGTAATATGGCTGATTTGAATTATGATCTCAATATGTCCCTGAGAACCTTGGCTCCATGATTCACCTCACACCACCGGACCCCCTCCAACCTCCCCACAACCCCTCACCCAACATGATCCACCTCTGAAGCCCTGTGCATTAATTTGTTACCTGGCACTCAGCTTTCATTTCTGCTGCTTGGGATGCTGATGCTGATGCCCAGCTAGCCTCTCCTCCTCCTACTCCTCTGCCTCTTTCACACTCTTCCACCCTCCCTCCATCCCTCCCGGTATCCGTAGTGATTGGAGGCAGGGTTCTGCGGTTGCTAGGAGACGAGGAGAGTGTGGCAGCAGGCCTCAGTGTGAGAGAGTTATGTGAAAGTGGTAAGGGACATTAGGAGAGAGCGCTCCCTGCTGGTCACTGCTTGTCACTGATGCTTGCACAATACTGTGGATAAGTCCAAGGCTGAATGCCACCTCTCATGTTTGAAAAAAAAAGCAAACAAGTGGGCATGCTATTTAACTGCAGCTGTAGTGTATGTTTCTATGCCTCATTACCGGAGTAGCATGGTAACAATCACTCTAATGGTAATGCACAGAGCAAATACTGACCATGTATCACTGAAATTCCTTTAAGAAAAAAGCATCTTTGCATCATCAGGCTCAGTTAAGGTCAGTCATTCAGATTTGGATCTCCTGCAAGTGTATTTCAACAGGGCTGCGTCATGCTCTTTGATCAAAAAGAGATCAAAATTGCGAAAGGGGCACCACACCTAGTAGCAATCAAAGTTCAAGATCTCATTTCTCTGTTTCCTCAGTATTATGTATTATCATGTGTTATCAAAGCTTTGCCCATTCTACTGATATAACATTAAATGTCCGTGGGATACTAATTGTGATATTGTAGGACACGCCAGATGAAGAAGGATCAAAGACTGTGAAATTTTTACCAAAGCAGAACTTTAGAAACGCACACTTCAAAGGGATTGATGGAGTGGGATTTCATACAAAATAATATGAGGGCTATTTTCTTCTTATTCAGTCGGCTGCTGTAAACCAAAGCCCAGATACTGAGCATCACATCACAGCTGCATGTTTGTTGTAGGACTCTGACTCCATGTGGTCATCAAGGAAACTGCAAATCACTACTGTGATGAGGTAGGCCATTTGTTGCTGCTGCATGAATTGACTGCTGCAGGATGCTATAGTGTTGTTTTAGCAAACTCTTGCATATGAGGTGCAGGATATTGAGAATGCAAGGATACTGTCTTAATGATCATTATATTATATATTTTTTGTACAAAAAATTAAATCTATATAAGGGATCCTGTAAGTATAATTCCTCATATTATCCTAACAGTATGTGAGCTGTAGTATTGAATCTTTATTCATTTACATATAAAATTACAATAATGACATATATAGTATATTTTAAATGCCCCTAATCGCAACTACATGACCAGTGATTATCAAAGCATTAGCACTCAAAATGGAATCATTAATGGTTATTACAGGCAGAGTCAATAGGAGAAAAGAACATTCTAACAAGCCTCACACCTTTACATAAAAATGACACTAAAAGTGGATTGTATTCAGAGCAAGCAGTGAGCACACAGTGCAGGCACTTATCCACTGTTCCACTCTCCATGTGCTCAGGTTATAGAACTATGCTCCAGCTGAGTTTTAATTGCCCGTTCTCTTGCTTGAGTGACATCTAACTTGGCTGCGTCTGAAACCTGTGGACATTGTAGACCTTTGGTTGAGAAGCAGACAGACAGATTCAACACATCGAAATAAATTCTATGTAAAATCTTTGCACTGATGCAAAATGTCCTCATTTACTGTTGGCATGTCAAGGGCAAACACGTGTCATTTTGTCGTGACAGCTCACATACTGTATTTGTTCTGGCTAATGAGTGCAGATATTTGCTCATATTTCTGTAAAAGTATATGGTGTGCATACTGTGTGCTGTCTCATGCAACAGCTTGTATAGTATATTTACAATTGAAGCTGCTGTAGCTGGGTTGTGCTGGATTGTGAAGGTCTTATACATAATGTAGTCAACACGTTGTTTAGTTCTCATATTTATTCAAGGCTCTGTAACATTTCAAGCATTCCTGTCAGTAGATACTGTGCAGGAGTCCACACGAGTCGTGACAATAAGAACCATTAGCTACACAATGCAGTGCAGCCTTGAGATGTTTCCTGTGATCAAAATACAGCAACATAAATTTAAGTTCTCTTTTTAAAAAATTGAACATCATTTTTTATTAAATAAAAACATATTCAATGGATATAGGACAAAACCAATATGCATCCTATCAATTTGAGGACTATATAGTTGTTTATCATTTTTAAAAATATAAATAAATAATTTAAATTGCAGATTTAAAGATTTTTGAATTTTCATAATCTGTTTCAAAGGTGACTCAAGGTTTGTACAATGTAAAAACAAAGCATATACTGTAAGAAAATTGCAAGATAAATGCTTCGCCATCCTCAAGATTCTGATCTTCTGTTGATTCGAATAATCTGTCTGTAACTGAAGAGGAAAGAACAGGTTTTAACTTGCAGTATGTGGCTGCAACAGTGCATTCTGTGTAAAAAGCATCATCATTTGTCCACACATTACAAGAGACTGTGTGTGTAAGTCATTGTGTGTGTGTTTGTGTGTGTGTGTGTGTGTGTGTGTGTGTGAGTACGATGTGAAGTGCATTCAAAATACTAGTTGCTTCCTTCACAAATGTGTGCTTTGAGCCTATTCTGTAGAAGATTTTGTGACCTTGTCCATGATGGAGACAGTATGTGTGTATCCCAGCAGGCGTTCCTGTTGATTGGATAGGCCTGGCTGGCTGACTTGCTGGTTCAGGGTATCAATGCCCCTTTATCTCGCCTCTCAGCTCTTCCCCTTTGACTTAGTGGCAACACAAGCACATAACTGCTTTCAGGTGATTCATGTTTGAAGAATTTGATGGGCAACTGAGGGTGTCTTCATGTAATTGCACATGTGAAAAGCAAATGTAGGTACGTAGCCTAAAAATTATCCACATGCTCTGTGATGCAGTTGCTATGGCAACTATGATAGAAATAGACTCTGCAAGGGAATGAAATGTATTGAACTGTTGTTTAGAAAACTAAGAGAGATTTTACTCCGGTGATTGGCAGGTTAAGTGAGTGACTGCATATGTGTGTACTGACTGTTTGTGCATCTCTGACTGGATTTTTGTGATTGTGCATGTGTGTGTGTGTGAGTCTTTGTGTGTGCATGCGTGGTTTGTTTGTGAGTCTTAATGTATTTGCAGTGGTGTACGTGTGCATGCATGACACACAGCAGTACATTAAAAGTGCAGCACCATGGATGAGGGCCATAGGGCACATCATTATGATGGTAAGAGAGTGCGAGCGTGTCTGCACTGCACTCGCTGGCCCTGTGTGAGAGCAGATAAGCTAAGGCAGAGACAACACAATAAATTTAATGGGAAGAGGATTCTGTTAGCGCCTCCATTGTTGTTCTGGTCATGATGAGGTTCTGAGCATGCTGTGTCAAACGTTAGCCAACAGCTAGACATTATGAGTCTTTTCTTTGTGAAAAATACAACACAGCTGCACAGCATGTACAACAGATCTGTGTTTCTGCATTAAGAGACCACAATAAACTTAACAAGGTTCATCCATTGCATTGCAATCTTCCTCTAATGCAGGCTTACCTATCTTCTCTCAAATGAACTGTTATCTGTTATTGACTTATTCATTTCAGGCATAACCCACCATTCCATTCAAGCCTGTCTCATCTGCTTATTGCCTTTGTACCCTGGTGCCTTCATTAAGCTACCCTAATTCATTTTCACTTGAGGTGAAATAAGAACAAAGGAGCTGTGGCAAAAAGCTCAACCCAGACATGCAAAATCTACATTTGCAATTTTGGTATAATCTTAGATTTTATGGTGGAAATAGGTGAAAATCAATGAAATAGCTAAAGCGTCAGAGAGGGAGGGGAGATAGAGGGATGTGATGGAGAGAGATGAGGGAGGGGGTGCAGGAATATGAGTGTGTATGCATTTTCAAGGCGGTCTTTCTGTTGCAAGAAAAAAACAGTAGTCTAACAGGGAAACGAATAGGTCTAGCTACTGATGAAGGCATGCAAATGCAAATTAGTGACGGAAACTGACGTTTTTGATGTTCATGTGTTAGTGGAGGCTTATGTGATGGCAATGTGTTTAATTTTAGTTCGAGATAGGTGGAATCACCTAAGCGGTGTGTGAAAGAGGGAGAGAGAGAGAGGCGAGGGAACAAGAGGGGAGGGGGCGGGGGTGTATGGACCTCACTGCTTACGGGACCCACAGGCACCCCGATTGTGCTCTGCTCTCATCATTTTTGGAGGTGAAGACAAAAGAAAAAAGGGGGAATCGGAAGAAAGGCCCGGGATCTGAGTGTCGTGACGGGCCCCCCGACTTCGCCGCCGCTGGTCGGGGTTGTCTGGACTCAAAAGGGTGAGGGAAAAGCGGCGGAGCAGTCGACTCAAGACTGGGGTTTCCTGCCACAGCAGCGGGATTGTCACAAAACAGCCTTTCACTCTTCGCGGGGCCTTGTATTGCTCCGTTTTCAGGTATGCATTTGAGTCTGTTAGCTAGCCTGTCTCTGGCTGATTTGCCTCCCCCTGCTAAACGTTTACTGTGTTTATTGAAGGAAAATGTCAGGCTGCGTAATGATCATTTTCTGATGCAGTACCCACACCATGTCTCTTGCTAGTATACGTTATTTATGCTAGCTAACCCATTTACTCACACAGCCCCACTGAATTTGTGAGGGGGGGGAACATCTGCACCTAATCACCTCTCTCTGGTAGCTAAACGCTGCCTGCCTGCCCCGTGCCTTTAGCCTGCCGCCTCAAATGCTTGTAATAATGTAATAAACGCAAATTAGCTGGCTTGCTAAGATGCTAACCAGTGATTGTAGCTTAGCTAGCCCCCAACAGATGCGACTAGCTCGCATATTTCATTTGCAGTAACAGTTATATATATGTGGTATTTGAGCTAACGCTAACCTTACAAGGCTAAAAGAGGCAGCACTACAAAGCTAATTGTAATGCGTATATCTTGCTTTTGGTTAAATGTAGCTAGCAAGGATGTGGTACACAAGTCAGTGTTTTGCGTTGATGAGCATCCAAAACCACAAACCAGCAACATACAATAGAGCTGGCGTTTGATCTTTAACTTATCTGCCTGCAAAGCACATTGCGTATGCTCTTATCAATTAACATAGGCTGCTATGCAATTGATTGACTTGCTGACAGACTGCACTGAGCCACTTAGTATTAATGCTGCACTGTTCTGTGTATTGTGAATGCTGCTGCCTGGTCGTGCACAGTGAGCTGCTGTGATTAATTAGTAATCGAGATATGAGCTAATGCACTGCTGGAGATCTGTAAAAGCCTTCTTAATTTTAACACCCGATCACCCATGTACAACAGTTTTGACCCTCAAAGGTGACACTTGAACACAGAGCTGTTTGGGAATGATACTGTGTTTGACTCAATTTGATTTACAATGTGTGACCTGTTTGTTTTGTAGCCCCCCTGGTGGTCCTCTGAGTGTTCTTAATTCTACTGCTCATCCCTTTCTCAGTGAATAAAACAATTTGATTACGTTGGTGAAAATTCACACTAATCATAGTGTTGACAGGCACGTTACACCAGTTACACTTATAGTTTCAATTATAAACAGCGATGACTCGTTTTTGTGTGCTTCATATTAAGTCTACGCTATAATGAAAGTCACCCAAAGTTGTTTTAGGGCCATTAGCCATTTTACAGTGTATTGTGTCACACATGGCAATTATGGGCACTGACCTCATAAAGGTGGCGTCATCCCCTTTAATTATCACCCCTAATAATTAAAGCCCATTAAGCAAGTTAAATACAGTTAAGTTAATGGTCCTCGGTCTCATCATAAGGAGGTGGGACATGGACCGCCACTGCCTTGGCTCCACGAGGTTGTTTGTTTACATGCAAAGTAGTATT
Organism: Scomber japonicus; assembly: GCF_027409825.1. Taxonomy (NCBI): domain Eukaryota; kingdom Metazoa; phylum Chordata; class Actinopteri; order Scombriformes; family Scombridae; genus Scomber; species Scomber japonicus. Next base: position 9,593,994 of record NC_070595.1, on the reverse strand, counting down.
TTGTGACCTTGTCTGTGTTACTTTGTTGCCTTAATTGCATGCTGCCGGGAACCCACTTTTTTCTCCACCATCCCTGTTTGTTATCAGTCAGATGAGACAGCTTAGGCATGTATTGTTAAAGCTCCAGCCACAGTAACGGCTGTACTCACAGTGCATATTAGAGCAGGAGCGTCGATATGAGGCCAGCAAGTCTTTTAAGTAGTGAAGCAACAAGGAAGTCACGTTGACATTGTTTGATGATGTGAATATATTTGCGATGGACCTGTGTCTACTTACAGGAAATGATGAATATTAGTGTGATCTGTAGTATGTGATCTGAGATTAGCACTGAGATTTTTCTGTTTCAGTAAACACAGCATCAATAATTAAAAAATGAGATCATCAAAGTTTGAGGAGGCCCCAACAAAGGCTTAATCCTAATGCCATTGCTCATATTTACCACTCATTGTTGAAATTAAATTGATGAACAAAAATATTCTGCCAGTTATTAAACTGTCAAGCACAAAAAGCTATTTGGTGTTATTATGTGACCACAAGGCATTTCTTTTTTTTAGCTATTTTAGCATAAGGTATATGAAGTAAATGTTAACTTTTCATTTCTGTATGCTAACTTTTTTATTTATCTTTTATATCTGCAGAGTTGTGAAGGCTTCTGGTCAGCAGCTCCTGGAAAATGAACTTATCTTCATGGAAATACTGAAGAGAAACAGAAAACAGGAGCTTGAATTGACTGAACTTGAAGTGGAATAAATGGATTACCCTCCTTTTGGGAAATTGTTGCCATGGAACTAGATAGAATTAAGTGATGGTTGACAGAAAAAAACAAAGGTAAGACAGCTAAATGCTGAAGATACAGGAGAGCAACAAGAAGAATCTGAACACAGAGTCAAGGAAAGAACAATTACTAAATAGGGACCAAAGACTTCTACAGTTCAAATGAATGCATGCAGCTGCGAAAAAACAAAAAAAAAGAACAGCATTTGAAAGGGAATGACCAAGAAAAAGAACATCTCAAAAAGTATTACACTGCAGCCAGAAGCTCATGAGAATGTCAATGGAGTGTTTGCCTCCAGGAGTGTTTAGTGAAGGTCGGTATCCAGACCTCTTAATTCATGTTACTGCAGTTTTCATCTCACACAGGTGTGAGTCAGGTCCTGGCAAACTTACACATGTTGATGAACTGAAGGATTGTTGTGACGGAACACAGTCTCAATGGTTTTGTTGAGATTTTTTTTTTCTTTTGTTACGCAAGATGCTATTGGATCACCACAGAATTTAATCCGAAAATAGCTCTGTTTGCTTGAGCTATTATAGCAGAACATACATGTAAAGACATTTAAGGTTGAGCATCTCATACTGTGGTATGTCAATCATCCATGATATCATTGCCTGCTCAGTGCCAAACTGCTTTTGCTTCACGCGAATGACTACATACGTTTAATCTAGTATTTTTCTGCATTAGAAAACTTGCTTCACTACATATCTCTCTTCTTTCTTTTTTTTAAGAAAATTCCATTTTTTGAGACCCAGCATTCAAGTTAACTTTTTTTTGTGTGTGGAAACAACCATATACCATCATCACCCTGAAGATTTTTACTATTTGATAACATCACTTTCTGTTCAGCCCATTTTCTGCTACAAAAAAGTGATATATATTCTCTGCTTCAACTCTTTGGCGGATTTTAAAAGCATTTCCTTGTTTTACTGCCAGGCCTTAGACTCTCTTTTGCATTTATGGTTACTGCCATAAGCCTTCCAGTTTTTGATCAGAGGCATTCCCTGGTATAGACACTGACAGATATTTTCGTTTTTAATCCAAACTTGGGGGGAAAAAAAATGCAGAATTTTTCTAACAGTCCGGCTCCCCCCTCCCTTCCCCCTGGGTTCAGTGGGAGGGGAGGAGGAGGACCCCCATATCCCCCTCAGCCAGCAGACCCCCAGATCTCCCCGAGGATGACAGATGATTACGCAGGGATGCAACAGCAGAGCCTGCACAGAGCCCATCACCACCCCAGTCAAGCCAGCCACATGCTTGCTTACAGTGCTCGAAACAGAGGAGCTGTGGAGCCACCGCCAACACAGGGTAACATTCACAGTGGCAGCAGTAACAACCCTTACAGGAAAGATGCCATGGATTACTATTTTTCAATGGGTGGGAAAGACAGGCATAGAAGGGGTGGTATGGGTTATGCGGCAAGCTTTGGGTACCCCAATATTGATGGACATTTACCTCACCAGTACAGGCATGCTGGATCTGGCTCTGCACCATCATCTGGCCTGATGTCACCATATCCAGTAGACTATGCTTCCAGTGCTGGTTCGGGTGGAGGTGCTGGAGCGTTCTCTCCTTCTCATCAGTACAATATGAGTCAGAATCCTGCAATGCAGGCAGTGCCCGGTTCTCAGATGCAGCACCGCCAGCATGGACAAACCTTCACAGCTGTCCACCATGGACAGCAACATAGGAGCTATCCACACTCTGGGCACAGAATGACCCCTCAGTACCCGCATTACTCCCCACAGGGTGGAGCATCTACAGGGTCATCAGGAATGTACAGCCCCCCTCCGCAGAGATATCTCGATGGGGCTGCTAGCACTGGGTTTGATCCCAAAGTCAACAGTTCTCCCAGTGTCAACTCCAGTTCAAACTCAGTCTCTGGTTCAGTTGCTGCTAATAATGTGGGGCCAATGGAGAATGTTCAACAGAGTTACCATGCTTCATCTTATCCTGGATATTCCCCACAGACACTTTCACTTCACAAGCAAGCCACACTACAGCACCGCAACTCACAGCACAATTTAGGGGTGGGTTATGACAACTCTCTCAAGATGCAGCACCAGGGCCCATCTCCAGGCTCCATATATGCTAAACTTCATCAAGCCTCCAATCCCAGTATACCTCAAGCAGCATCCCAAGAAATAGCCAAATCCCCAATGCATCCCAATGCTCAACAAACCCAAATTAACCAAAACTTTAGCCCGATATCCAACCCCTCTCCAGCTGCCTCTGCAGTACATTCCCCCAGCTGTAGCTCCTCTCCTTCCCCTTTGATGGGTGTCTCAGAGGCACATGGAAACCCCTCAGGTCATGGTCCTTCACATCCTCCTACATCAAACCCCCGTAGCAGCCACGGTCATGGTAGATTACTGCAGACTATGCCTCAGTTAAGTCCCACGCCCAATTCAAATAGCAGCATCAGTAGTTGTGGTAGCAGTGGCAGTCATAAAGCTCATAGCATGAGTGCAGTTGGAGGAAGCAGTCTTCCTCCAACAGGCCGCAACAAAATGGGTCCAGGTACAGGAATTGGAACCCGTGAGGAAGGCTCGTCTGTTTATTCATCTTCTCCGCTCGACAAAATGCAGGATGCCGGCCTGAATAGTCTTAATGCCTTGAGCTCACAAGTAGCCAATTTACCAAACACAGTTCAGCACATGCTCCTCACTGACACAGTGCTTTCACATAGGAAGGGGAAAGATGGCGGGCAGATGCAACATCCATCACATGGCGTGCCCCCATCACAACCAAGAAGTCGAAATGCAAGTGCGGCTTCAAGTACCAGCACAGTCAAAGATGGAAGTGCAGTGGGGATTGGTGACGGTGCCAGTTTAGATGCTGGTGCTGATGAAGACTCCTCATTAGTGTCAGTTGGAGGCTCGTCGGGGACCAAGGTGGAGCGAGAGGATCAGTTTTCTGAGGGGGAACATGGGAGAGTGAGGCAGATGAGTGGTGCAAGCAGTGGATCCGAACCAGCTGGCTATCATCTTCCATCTCACAGTCAAATCCAAACACAGACTGGGCAAGCTTCGAATGTTAAAACAGTCACCTGTGACTCACCGTTAAAAGAACAAAACGTTTCTGAAACAAAAGGAAATGATGCGCACGTTCCCTCTTCATCATCATCTCCATCCTTTGGATGTCAGTCGTCAGAGACCGGCACAAATTCACATTCAACACCTCCAGTTTCCTCATCCCCCTCATCCACCTCCTCCAGTATTCCTCCACCCCAGCCAAACTGTGTCTCAGAACCTGGTTTAACATATAATGACCAACGAGGAGGAAATAGAAAGACAACAGAAATTAAAAATGAAGCCATCAAAAACGAAAGTGAAGGTGTAGCTGAAAAAATAGAGAAAGGCAGTAGCCAAATGCAACGTGATGAAGAAGCCAACACGCAGAATGGTCAGGACAAAGAAAACAGGTCGATCACGGCATCGAGATTACACAGTAACGAGAGAGAAGAAAAGCACACACCTGAAGAACAGCAAAGTGCTAGTGGTGTTGGTGTCATTGTTTCAGCTCGGTCTGAGGGAAGTCACACTGAAAAAAGCAAACATCCCCAAGACAACTGTGTAGAGGAGAAACAGCCACACTCTTATTTAAGAGAGTCAGGCAGTCATAATGGGGAGGAAGGTGTTGACCTGAGTGTGTATTCCTCCCATCACCAATCCCATCAGAAATCAAATATTGGACGGCCTCAGAATCCTGCCCAGTCTGGACCACATAAATATGGCTACCTAGAATCAACATATGGCTCAGATTTGTCAATGAAGAACAGAGGGAGGGCTGGTCCAGGAGGTGTAATGGAATCGAATTCCAGATACTTAGGATACCAGCAATCACAAACTGGTTATGGCCCTGTGCATCCAAAAGATGTGGGATCTGTAGCAGAGGCGTTGGTGAAGAGAGGGCAAGCAGCGGGAGCTAAAGGTCATGAGGATAATTCTCAAATGCAGTTTCCAAGTCTTTTACAAGAGGTTCTTCAAGGTTACAATTTAGACAGACGTTATGGAAGACCAGAACAGGCATTTCCTGCACATCTCCAAGTTCAACAACAGTTTCAAACCAGACACCCGTATGGCATGGCTGAAAGTATGAGGATGCAAAGTGGAATCACTGAGGCATCGGCTCATTCTGCCCAAATGGGCGGCCCTGGAAAGCCCCAACATCCAAACCAGAGGCATGGAGGAGAGCCTGATTTTGCCACAGATTCTCTGTCTTCAGTAAAGTCAGAAGTGTCGAATGCAAAGACATTACAAAATGCTGAAAAATCTGAAGTGGGTGTGTCCCAGAGTCATTTACCACAGGCTTCAGAGTCTCAGCAGCCCCCACCAAAGCATATAAACTTAGCTGATTATTCTCTTCCACAGAGAAAAGCATTATCTAATGTGTCCACTCCATCCTCTGCTGTGCAGGAGCTCCTTTTGCAGGAGCCAGAGCCGTTAACAGGCAGCATTGGTCAAACTGAGTCTCAAAAATCATCAGGCTCCATATTAGCCCCATCAGAGCGGCGCTCTGTCATCTGTGATGTGTCGCCAAACCGACGCAGCACACCAGAGAGGGACAGGGAAAGTGATAGAGAGAGAGAGCGGGAGAAAAGTCAGAGTGGAGCTTCAGTGATTCAACAGCCATTTTCCTCTCCAGCAGCAGCCAATGATCTGAGTAAGAAGGATATTGTAGAGAAACAAGTGGTGAAAATGGAAACAGCATCAAAAGAGGCTGGCCCAGATGCTGCAAATTTACAAACTGATCATCATAGCAGTGGGGGAGCTAATGAGCCTGATATTGAGTATCATTCCAAGTCTGTTCATTCATCTGTTGTAATGAATGCTGACCCCTTTAGGCCCCTGCCTCCTCATCCCATGAGCACTAATCCTTTGTCCTCACCGTCGAGGCATCAGTCCTATCTCCATGGTGTTGATTTATCAACTGGCAATGCCAGTAGCTTTCCTGGTTATCGATTTGGAGACACAAGAGAAGGCAACATAATGCCACGGAGTAACCCCCATTTTCCCTCCCACCTTCCATACCACAACTTACCCCCCCAGACTCAATCCACAAATAAGCTTCAAATGTATACTCACCCTCGTGGACCCCCTCATCATCCCCATGATATGACTGACTGGGTAAAAGCAATGAACAGGCCAGCAAAGGAAATGATGATGCAACCTGGTTCTTCCCCAGGAAGACACAAGGTTAGCCAATCAGAGCAGAGACAGAGGATGATCCCCCAACCTGACATACCCAGTGAGCAACATGCACCTAAAACTTCACTCCATCATCAAAGCCGATACTTTGACATGAAAATGTGGGATTCAGCACACCCTGGAAGAGAGGGAGCTAGAATGATAGAGGGAGACTCTTACTTCAGAACACAGCCGCCTCCCCCTCCTCCTCCCGCTCCTGTAGCTTCACATGGCCCTGTTACTCCACAAAAGACTCTCGGCCCAAATGCTGCTGAACCTTATGTCCCCAGAGGAGTCACTGAGGAAGCCAAACATCCCTGCCCTCCTCCTCCACCCAGCTCCACGAAGCCTCCTGCTGACATGAACTCCACCCAGCCACAGGTGCCGCGTCAAACTAAAGCTGGGGGTTCTGGAGACACAAATCCACTAATATTGAGAAGGAGAGTTCGTTCTTTTATCTCTCCTATTCCCGCCAAAAGGCAACTTCAGGATGGGTCTCAGCAGAGGGCTGCCACAAACTCACATCATTCCCCCGGGGCTCATTCAGAGTCGAGCCATCACAATGAAGATGACTCGTCTAGTTCAGATATTCCATGTCCCAGGCTCTCTTCACCTCTGCCGGGAGATAATACCTATTCACAACCTCTGTCTCCATCGACTGGTAGTGCCAAGGTTTTGCCTCCCAGGAAAGGACGAGGTTTGAAACTAGAGGCAATAGTGCAGAAAATCACCCCAAATATTAAAAAGCCAGTGGGCCATGCTGATGACGAGGCAAATCATTATCCAGTCTTCTCTCACTCAGAAATACCACCATTTAACGATTCACAGGACCAAGACTTAGCGCATTTCCCCAGGGTTGTAGGGGGGGATGATAGTTACATGGATGAAAGTCACTCGTTAAATGACTTGATTCCTTTCAGAGGAGTTGATGAGACTGGGCCTTTACCGCCGTCTGCTTATCCATGTGACCCTCATCAGACGTCCCAAGCCCTTAAACAAGACTTTGATTTTGGATTAGGAGCTGCAGTGGCATCAGCATCGGGTGACAAAGAGGACTTTGCTTTGCTCGGACCTTTACCCCCTCCTCCACCTCTCCCTCGCCCAGTTCAGGGATCGCCACCTCCATCGTCATCTGCCCTGTCAGACATTCAACATTTCACCAACACCTACCAGCAGCTTGAGACAAGAAGAGGAGAACAGTCGGCCGCTAACCTCCTTAGACAGAAACTCCAAGAATCTGGCATGGGATTTGATGATTATCCTGGCAGCGACTACTATGGGACCACCCCTCCCCATCAAGGACACATGCTGAACAGACATCAGATGTCCTCTGGTAGGTCCAGTCTGTCGCCACAAGATTCTAAGACACCAGAGAGTATTGTACCTAAAGGCTATTTCCCATCTGGCAAGAAGAAGGGCAGGCCGGTGGGGAGTGTGAATAAACAAAAACGGGCACAGAACCAACCCCAAACACCGGTGCAGGCCCAGTCTCCAGCCCAGGCTCAGAATGCAACTCAGAGTGCACCTCCAGCTCCACCCACTCCAGCTGCAGCTGCACCCACGGCCCCACAGGCAGAGCAGGCTACCAGCAGCACAGAGGAATCCGCAGCTCCCCCTCTGCCAGACATTGAAAGCACTCCCCCGCTGGCCCCACCCATCTTAACCCAGGTAGTGAAAGTAGATATTGAGAGTGAAGACACACAGCCAGAGATTGAAGTCAAACCTGTGCGACGGAGACGCAAAGGTGTGAAAGATGAAGACGAGCCACTAGGAGGAAGAGGACGACAGAGAAGAAGAAGGAGAGGAGCAGCAGCTGCAGCAGCAGCGACCCAGTCAGTGGCCAAAGATGACCCAGATACACCTTTAGGGGCAGGAGGGAGTCTCGGCGCGAATAGAGCATTTCCGGATCCAAATAGAAAGGGCCCATTTGTTCCACACATTCATGTGGAGAAAAAAATACCAGAGATTGGGGCAGTGTGCACCATTGTAAATGCTGAGGAGGACAAGATGAAAGGAGAGCGTAGTGCAGTTGGAGCTAAAGCAAGCGCAAGTGGAATTGATTCTATCCTGACCTCGGCTCTTTCCTTCCAGTTATCTAGGAGAGACAGAGATTCAGAGAATAGGGAGACAGACGAGGTGGAAACTACACTTCAGTCAGGAAAAGCACTTCCTTCATCTGGCTATGTTGTTTCAGGCCCTGTGATTACAGAGACTAATCACTCTGGCCGCCTGCTTTGCTGCCTTTGTCAGAAATGGGCAAATTACAAACACCTTGGAGATCTCTATGGGCCTTACTATCCAGCTGAATATGCTGCAAAACTCCCCAAGAATCAGCCCCAGGTCAGACAATGTCAAGCAACACCAGGCACAAACAAAACAGGACCAAATTCAGACATAAGCTCAAATGCTTTGAGCGCTGTCCAAGACACACAAACTCAAGATTCTCAGTTTACCAGGCCCTCAACTGAGAGTGACTACGCCATCAGTCTAGATTCAAACCCAGTGTCTCTTACCCCTAACGATAGAGCTGCCTCCCCAGCTGGTAGAGAGGAAATGATGATGCCTGTGGCTGGCAAGCTCACCAGCACTGCCTCCTCCTCCTCCCCCCCTTCCTCCTCTACAGCTACCAGCAAAACAACATTTCTAACCTGGGACATGAATCTAGATATCCGACCTATCCCTGAGCTTAAGAGAGAGCCAGACCTCGAGATTGACCAGAAACAGATGCAAATACAGCCGCAACAGCCCACAGAGGAAGCCCAACAACGACCTCAACACAGAAAGTTGACCTCGCATCCCCGCTTTAAACGGAGGCACAAATCAAGCGAGGAATCCCCCAGAATGGTACCATCCAACAGTAAAGCGTCCCTGCCCTTCCAGCCCCCTCCACCAGCCTTGGACTCCCTGGGACCTTTGGCACAACTCGCCCAGCTGCCTCAGATGCCCTTGGACCCAGAGGAGCTGTGGGTCCACGAAGGATGTATGGTGTGGACCAGTGGAGTGTACCTTGTCAATGGGAGACTGTACGGCCTGCAGGAGGCACTAGATGGCGCCAGAGAAACAGTGAGTGTCCTCTGTATCTATTTGACCTCTTCTGTTGTGGGACAGTTCAGATTCTTGCTATTTCTGGTGATATATTGTGATATTGACTGTGACTGTGTAAAAGGCAACTTTTGAATTCCAGTGTCATCTTATAGAAAGACATGTCAGAGGTTCATATTTGATGATATATGCTATGAACTATATAAAACAGTTAACTATAATATGCTCTACAGTATATTATTAATAGTTTTATGTCTTAATTGATTTTTTATCATTTTGCTAGGCTCTTCACTGGCTAGTGCAGTTTTAAGATGTATTGATTTTTCCATTGCCATTCTGTCTGTCTACATTCAGAGCTGCTCATACTGTGAGATGGTGGGCTCAACCCTGGGCTGCTACAGTAAAGGCTGTACACTCCGCTACCACTACATGTGTGCTATTGAAGCAGGTGAGTGGATGATTTAAACACAGGCACACTGTAGAGTTTCCCAAGAACGGACATTTGTGCCTGTATGAAGTAGCAGACTAGCCTTTTGTAAGAGGTGTCGGGCTGGGCTCTATGTGGCGGTCTCTGTACTGTATTGATCACTTTCGTCCCATTCCAGATTGCTCTCTGAATGAAGATAACTACTCACTGCGTTGTCCGAAGCACAAGGTAAAGAAGGAGAGGTTGGTTGAAAGAAGACAAAGACTTCCTTTTGTGTGATTCCTTTCATTTTCAATGCTTTAGTCGCTCGTCACTGACTGAGCCGTCCTCTAACTCCAGCCAATGTCTTTCTTTGTCCCTATCCTCTCTTCTCCGCTCTTCTTCACTCAGTTTACCCAGAGCATCCGGCCAGCCAAGTCAGTGTACCTGGAGCAGTCAGAGAGAGGCTGAAAGAAATGCAGAGGAAGAAGAGACACAGGAGTCTGGGAGCTGTAAGTTTAGACTCAGTTGTGTGTGTGTGTCTGTGTCTGTGTCTGTGTTTTTCTGATAAAGAGTGACACATAGAGAGAATATCAGCTTTAAATAGAGATATTTTCTACATCGTTAGGATTTTATCTATACTACCACTCTTATATGATACTCCTTATTGGTCCGGGTCTTTATCGATACTCTTGCCATTTTATGTAAGAATTGCTTTTTAAAAACTTTAAAAAAAAATCAGAGCAGGTTGGAAATATCTTAAATATAGCTAAGTATTGTTTAAAATAATACAGTAACAGTAGTGTTCACCTCAGAAAGTCACTAAATAAACAACACCGTATCTCACTGAACACAAATCTAAAATGTCAATAAAATAAATAATACTGAACATAGAAATCAGTCTAGTCAGTCCTCTGTCCTCCTCCCTCTGTTGCTGATGTGAGTCACTGCCTGCAGGTATTGCTGGTAGAGGGAGGGAGGGAGGGGGGCTGCTGTCTCAGCCAGTAGCTGAGTTTACAAGAATGTTCACTAGTCGCTTTACCAGCGAGCTGCGGTTGTGTAAAACATGCCTGTGGTGGATCGGAGACTGCAGCCAAGAGAAATGAAATATAGCTTTTCTAAATGTTAATGCTTTTTGAACAGGTGGTTTGATAAATTGCTCTTATTGATTTTTTACTCAGGAAAGTTTTATTGCACTCACAGTAACGAACATAGTTTTCGTCAATTTGAGTGAAATTTTATCTTCAATTCACCTTATTGACTGTCTCCACAGCAACCTGTGGGGGCTGATCCTCGCTCTCAGTCAAACACCAACACACCAGCACAGAGATCAGAGGAGGTTTTAAAGTACAGATGAAAGAATTTACCTTAAAAATAAGCCGGATTCTGGATGGTTCCAGAACCAGGAACACATTAGAACTGGTTCCAGGTTTCGGGAGGCAATACCAGTTTATTTGTAATGTTTCAAACATACAGGAGCCTCAGAAGAATCATTAATTTGTACCTTAATAGGTGTTAATTAATGTTGTCTTGCCATCAGTTGGTCAGTTGGTAGAAATGACATAATGACAGAAATTGCTTTATGTTGTTTCTTTACCTCATGTTTACTATCTTTATTTCCTGGTTCAGTCACTGTGTCTTAGCTTGTTTGGCTGCTTTGTCACAGAGGAAAAAATGGCTGATTTCTCACTGTAAAACTTTCACAGAGTTACTTTAAGTGCACTGTTCAGTGGAGGGAGTTTTTTGACTGCCTGTTTGATACTCATTTCCATTTGGCTTCATGCTCTGTTGAACACTTGTGAAGTTTTATTAGTTGTATTTGCGGTTCTAGTTGTTAAGAGTTTGATCTCAGCCAAACATACATTTTATGGCTGAAAGATTCTTTTTTCACCTTTTGTACTATGTGCCATTTTTGCCGAGTTGCTATGGCGATCTATGCCTTGTCAATCAGTTGTTCGCATGGTTGAAACTGTTTTTGTTTGCATCTAATTCCAATGCTCATAATATCCTGCATGTGGACTTCTGGGAGAAAAATCATATGGATGGATTTTTTCAATATTTTCCTGTTAGTTTGATCAAGTTAGTATGCACTGTGTCAAGCCACATTCAGGCTGCTTTTATTAACACTTAATTAGTTTATAATGTTGTTCAGCGTTCCCCAGATAGAAAACTTATTTGGGCAGTCCACACTTACAGATCATAAAGGCTGAAACTTCCCTACTGGGATGTTAAAATGTAATGTAATGCTGTTTTACATCCAACTCTGCAGTGTAAGACCCCCTCCTCACCACCCAACAGATTCGATCACCATAAATACATTTTCATCTGGGAAACACTGTCGTTTCATTACCTGGCGGATGTGTGCTTTCTCATTAAAGGGCCTTCAGTAAATGGACTTTAATTTGTCGCCTCAGGGCTGTTTATAGCTTTTCTATTCAGACTTGGCATGTTCCAATTTAATTTCACGCTGCACTACAACAGCGATTCCATGCTCTCTGTCGGCCGGTTCTTGGACCCTTGCTGAGAAAAATCATCCGGCTCTCGCACTCCTCCTCACCTCACTTTAGTGGCTGCGCTCCTGCCACCCCCGTCCCTTCCCACAAAAAACACATCTGTCCATTTCCCTCTGCTTGTGTAGGATTAGCAGAATAGTAATGGTGTGCTGTAGCGTTTGTGAATGCAACTTCCCTTTGCTTTGTACCGATATCCAATCACATAGCAGTAGACGTCTGATCTAAGTGAAATTCACCTAGTAACAGCTGTATGATTTGTCAGAAAGTGACATTTTACCACTGATATGTATTGAGTGCTTGGAAGTCTTGAATATTGGCAGTGTATGTGAATGTGTTCAGGATTGGAAAAGTCATGGTCATGGTTAACTGGATTAGAAACACATTAGAAATTTGGGTTCTAGTTTTACTTGCTATTTCAACTATGTCAGTCAGATACTGTAGTCAATATAAGACTTTGACTTGTCTTTGTTTGGCAATAGTAACAGAATCTGTCATTAGTCCAATTCTGAAGACTCAAATTTCACTCTTCACCTTAATACTCTTTCAAGGAATTGTGCATGGACCTTGGTGTTGAGCTGCTAATCTCCAATGATTTGTGTTTCCTTTCCTTAGGTATGTTTGGACCACAGAAGACTGAGAAATGAGAGTTGTTTGTGAAGCAGCCCCAAACGTGAAAGGACAGGACTGGCATCTTATGACAGAGAACAATAAAAAGGGAATGTACAATTTCTCACCAGGAGTCAGCATAATTTACATTTAAGACATTGCAGAAAGAAACATTTTCTTCTAAGAGAATTATTGCTCTTTACTTAAAAGCAGAAAAAGAAAAAAAAAAGGACACGCAACATAAAGGAACAGCGCTACAAGAAAAGACTTTTTAAAAAAACTACAAAGATCGAAGTGGAATAAAATGAGACGTCAAGCCTGACGGAGGAATGAAGGAACTTTTCTGTAAAGAACAAAAGAAACAAACTTCCTCTCTAGGCTCACTTTGATTTTCCTGAGACACCCTCTTAGTGTTAAACCTTTGTTTATCATCATCTGTATTATCATTTACCTTTTTTTTGTCAGGTTTTCTTTTGAGTGCTTTGAGGAGGCGTAATGGGAGCAAATCGGGTGTCAAACCCAGAAAAGAATTTTTCCTTTCACAAGTAGTATTTTATCTTACGATATTAGGATGATCACAATTATTATTTTAGTCCTCATTATTATTTTGTATCCTCATCAGTATTTACTCATGAAAATGAAATGGATGTATCTCACTATATTCAGTCAACACATGAATTGGATTTTTTTTTTTTTCCCTTTTCTTTTTCATTCCTGGAGAGGGAGGAGCCAGAGTCATGTGTTCTGGAATGTCAGGGTCGAGTTTGCCACAAAGACATTAATGCCTTGTAGAACGGACATCTGTTGCCTTTCAAAAGTCATGTGTATGAGTGAGAAGTGAGTGTGTGTGAAAGTGATAAATGCAAATATCTGGGTCTTTGATTCCATTTTGGTCCTTTTGAAAAGTGTTCTTATTTTTCATCACTGGGGTTTTTACGGTACAGAGTAGTATTCATGAAAAATCAGACGGACACAATCTTATTTTTCAAGTACAAATGTTCGTAATGTGCAAAGAGAAGGAGCCTTGTAAGCGGAGGAGATAACACTATGGACTAATGCGTGTCTGCCATCTTTGACCATGGTGACTGGAAAAAGATGAAGGACAGGACACTGAAGAGTTTTCATCAGTGTGGAACTGGGTGCTGATGCACAAGTGCGTCTGTTCTACACAGGGAGTTGAGTTGGACTGACTGGTGTCAGTCCCTGGGACAGTGATGAAACATTTTTGGAGCTGAAAACTTTGGAGAACGGTGTCATACGAACAAGCTGTGATTGGCCAACTGTTCGGGCCAATGAGGAGCAAGCATAACCAAGTACTTTCGAATGGTTTCCTCCAGTGACACAGCAGCGATTTGATCGGGAGATGCAAAATCCATTCAAAAGAAGCATTGCCATAAAATTTAAAAGTGAGTCGTACATGGTGTTGTCTTTATCATTTTTTATTGTTATTCTTGTAAAAAAGTCAAGCTGAAAGAAGACAGTTACACTATCAAAACCATGCTGTATTACAAACCTGTCAATATGTATATGAATTATGAATACACGTTAAAAAAATGCTTCAAATATGCTCCTCTTCTTATTTCCAAAACATATTTTTGTCACTTTTGTTGCACTTATAAAAACACCTGTTTGAATTTCATTTGATTTTTTTTTGCTCCAAATTTCTTTTTGCTTTTATGACTTATCACACAGAAGCAATATTTGCTCCTTATATCTGTTGCATACACACACAGGCTTTCTCACCCCGATATTTCTTCTTCACGTTTGACAGCATTGCATAACCCCATTCGGACTCTTTCAGCCTGTCTTTAGACAGGTTATGAGTGCATTTAGTTCTGTGGTTCTGTCAAAAAAGTCACACTGTGAAGTTGATGTAAAGAAAGTACAGCAGCCTAAAAGCAAAAGTAGAATAACTGAACATTATGAAATATCTGACATATCTTCGGTAAAAGTTGAAATACTGCTTAAAAATACAATGGTCATAAAAGTTGACAAACATGGTAGCATTTACATGATGGGGTTGTAAAGTTTTGTGTTTTTGTCATAAATGAAATTTTGTTTGCTAATATAAACTAATATCAATATGAACAAGTATTTATTTTTGCTGTAGTAGTTAAGATAGTAATATACCCCAGAGGTACCTCTGCAGTTGCCTGCTGGGGATAACTGAAAAGATTGTTGCACTCCATTCAATAAGAAAAATAGAAGTTACAATTAAACATTTTTTAAAAAGCCATCCATATTGAGCCAGCTGTAAACACCTGAACAACTAGCTTATTTAGCAAATGAGTAGAGAAGGTGAAGCTGTTCACACAGTTAGCTACAAGTAAATGGTTGAATAATTATCTAAAAGTAATGACTAAATGGTCGAAATAGCTGAAGTATCTCACAAATGGTAGACAAAAGCTAACTGATAAACAGTTGAAATGGTTAGCTAAAAGTACCCGATAAATAGTTGAAATAGTAGACTAATGGTAATGTATAAACAGTCAAAATGGTTAGCTAAAAGTAATGGATAAACAGTTCAAATGGTTAGATGAAAGTAAATGTTTGAAATAGTTAGCTCATAGTAATGCATAAATTGTCCAAATAGCTAACAGTCCATGATATGGTAGACTAAAGATAATGGGTAAACAGTTGAAATGTTAAGCTAAAAATAATGGACAGAAAGTTGAAATAGCTAACAGTACTGGATGACTGTGAAATATGGGAACAGTAATGGATAAGCTGTTGAAATGGTTAGCTTAAAGTAATGACTAAATGGTTAAAATGTCCTGCTGGTAGTAATATGAATGCACACATGACCATATATTGACTGTTAAATTGTTTGAAAAATTATTGTGAAATTATAAGCTACAATTATATATAATTAACATTGTTAAACAACATTTAGCTTCAAGTCAACTCAACCAAACACATCTGGAACATGATGGGTGGTGCTAATGAGGTGGCAGTTGAATTCATCTCTAAGGGGCTGTGGAACAAATGTACTATATATGTCTGACAGAAAAAATTGGGAAGCACTTTAAGATTTAATGTCTTTTTCATTCATTGGCACATTATCCTCCTCAGGCAACAACATAAAATCTTTGCAGTCAAGTGATTGTGGTTGACCGCAGTTATTAAATAATCCACCCTTACAGCTCCTCTTATGGAGTCACCACCTCTCAGAGTCAAAACACGTAGCTGTCACTTAAAACTGGTGCGAACATGTGGTACTGCAATTCAATATCGTACATGTAGCTTATACTATGCATCTGCATTTATTTTTCACCATGTCAAGGTCATGTTGATCTTCAAATCCCAACAGTGCTGCATGCTTTAGAGGAGTATTGGAAGAGGAGCAGATAAGGGGAGGAGAGATGAATGGAATAGATCAAAATGAGTCTAGGAATCAAAATGAAAACAGATGGAATTGAGACAGAGTTGTCTGTTTTGGATTTATATGGATGGATTAAAGAAGAGGAGTGTGTGTGTGTGTGTGTGTGTGTGTGTGTGTGTGTGTGTGTGTGTGTTTGTGTGTTGCTCACAGTTCCACTGGGTCGCTACATAAAGACTGACAGTCGCACTGCTCGCAGAGGTCATTGTGACGGCCAAAATCCTCCATCACTCTCACTATCTGATGAAGAGTGAAAGGGAGAGCAGACGGGTAAAGGAGCATGTTTCTTTCACTTATTCCAAGAGGAACTGAGGACTGAAGGAGGTGAGTGTTTTTTTTTCTTCTTCTCTTCGCTCACATTTTAATCACTCCTTGAACTATTGTTTTGAACATCTGTCTCCTGTAGAGGTTCCATGGTGACAGCAAATTTATTTTAATTATTGATTTTATTTATTTATTTAGCCGTCTGTCTTCCCACCAATTACCAGTAGTGTTCTCATTTTCTGTCACAGTTCTTTTCACTCTCTAAATGTGATCAGTCATGTAAAACCGCTGGCTCCCCCACAGTTGCCCCTTTTAAACAGTTCACTAATCATCTCAGGCAAATGGGCAGAGCTGCTTTTCCTTGGTAACGAACACGCTGGTTATATTTTTAGTGACACGCAAGAGTGGAGGTGCTCCTAAATTCAAGTAGATTCACAAGGCAAAACTTGAGATACTCTCACTCCCTTGTTAGATGTTTAACATACCATTTTGACATGTTACTTTTTGTATTTTAAGTGAAGTAACCCATATCTTTCCTTGAACATTGCTGTTAAGAGTTTGAATATTTGACCATCTCTCAATGTTCACATTTTTATGTCTCACTCGTTCTCCCTACTCTCCCTCCACACAGCCCAAGCACCTCATTGAACCCCCGGCATGATGGCATTCCTAGAGCAGGTGCGTTCCCCTCGCCTCTCCTTTATTCAGACGGTCTTGTCTCTCTTGCTGGGTGGCATGGCCCTGTTGTCCCCCTACTGGTGCGTGGGTAAACAGAAGGTACCAAAGCCACTGTGTTCAGCCATCAAACAAAGCAACTGTGTCCCCGTTCCCGGCTTGGCCAACTCTTCTAACATCCAGTCCTGGGATACGGGTGATGACCGCTTCATCTTCCCCACCTTCCATACTGGCCTGTTTATCACCTGTGAGGAGAACATCTACACAGATGCGTGGGGTGAGAGAATTGGAGGGGCAGTGTTGGAAAAAATGAGCTTTTGAAATAATTATGTTTTGTTAGAACACATTGATTGAGTTCAGTTGTGCCAAAAAGGAGAACTGGATTTGAATAAAGAAACATAAGAAGAAGCCAGTAATACATGAAGCCATGTTTACAGTACTGTTATTGTAAGGGATTTCAAAAGCTTTCCACTGGCCATATGTGCTCATCAGGTTGTGCATGTGGTGGAGAGTATTCCCAAGGTGAGATGAGGAACCACACAGAAACGGCGAAGTGAAACATACTATCATAACGGTGGCACTAGAGCGGCAGACAATGAAATAGGTTATCGGAGGAGAGGAAATCCAAGGTGATAGTATGAATTGAGGTCTCGGGTGTGTTAATTTGTATTTGCGTGTTTCTGTTTGTGTGTATTTGTGTGTGTGTGTGTGTGTGTGTGTGTGTGTGTGGGTGGGGGTATGTGGGTATGTGCTCAGCCCAAAGAGGATTACCATCAGTGTGTGTCTCTGCTCAGAGATTTAGACTTCAACAGCATGACTCAATTATGGATTAGAAACCACAGAGAGAAAGGTTAATAGGTTTCACAAACATCGGCTGGGTTTTCACCGTCTCATTTGTAACTGATTTGATGGTTTGAGTTTGACTGATACTGTCAGTTCAGCCAAAAACCAACTGACTTATGTGGCAAGTTATATAAAGGCATTTTGTAATTAATAGTTCGGTATGTAAATGTTGTCGGTGGTGAAAGCAAATGCCAATATGGAGTTGGATTTGTTGCTCCTAATCTGCCCCAGCTAAAGAGTCATGAGAAGTCAAGAATGGCTTGCTTGAAGTGGTGAAAAAACACATTTTTGAGTTGAAGACAAAACCTTTTTTGTTGTTGTTGTTGAAATTAATAGGTGACAAGAAACAAATCAAACCACCGTCTCATTTTGTGGCACCACTAAGATTTCTCCTGTAGGACTGATCCATCCAGATTTACAGCAAACAAATCTTATAATCTCCTATCGGGTTACTTCATACCATGTAAACAACTCAAGCAAACTGTTACCTCAGTGTGGTTATTTACACAGCAATTAGATTGTAGTGTGCATTTAAATGAGCTGTATATGCACAGGCTGGTGGATTTTCAAAACCAGCTGCTCTTGGGAATGGAGAGACGATGTTGCTACAGTGCAATGAGTGAAGTATCACTGTTCTAATAGTCACTTGCTCAGGTCCTTACTGAAGGATTTCCAGTGTAAACAGCAAAACCTTTTGTTTTTATAGAGCTTATTTCGTCTCAATTGGTGTATAACTTCATTTACATTTTGTCTTTTTGTTTCTAGAGGAGAAGTGTAGAGGGTTTCATACTTTGACTCCAGGATCTGAAACAGGTAGATAGATTCATCACCTTTGCTTGCACTTTTGTAGGCACTTTGCTCTTGACTCTTTGACACCCTTCATGCTGTCTTTGTGGTCTTCTCCTCAGCAATGATGTGGTTTTCGCTATCATTGGAGGTCATGTATATTGGACTGCTGTTAATCAGCTGCACACTACTGTCTGTGCAGTTGTGTATCAGGGCGTGTTGCCCCTCTACACAACGTTGTGGACAGATGCTCAACGCTTTTGCTTCCATCTTCACAGTCCTGGGAGGTACAGTGATTTCAATCAGTCTACTCATAGATAACATAAAAATAAGCAGTTGTATTATCAATTTCAATCAAATTATTCGGCCAACCTATGTGGTTGTTTACCTCTTCTTTCTTCACAGGTCTGCTTGGGATGGTGGGTCACATGATGTTCATGCAGGTGTTTCAGACTACTGTCTCAATGGGACCAGAAGACTTCAAGCCTCACAGTTATGGCTACTCCTGGGCGTTTTAGTAAGTTCATCAAACATGCTATACACTCAAATCAAACACACATGGAACCTAATTGAAACTTAAGGATCCAAGCATATTGAGATCTTCAGTCCACCTAGATGTTCCCTATCAGTGTGTACTGAGGGTTTTTGGTTGTGTTATTAATTTCAAAGCAAATAAATAGAATATTCCCATTATTATAATTCTCAGTGGTTTAGTGGAAAAATCTGTATTCATGTCGTTATGAGACCACCAATTCATTGTGAATTAGAAGGAAACTGTTTCCTAACAAATTTCCAAAATCTCTATACACTTCCAGTCAGTGGGTTTTCTTCGATTGGGCTATGCCCCTATGGTGATGGGAAGCCATTTGTTGTAGCATCATAGTCCATTTAAAATCCTAGTTGTGCTTTTTCACCACACAAGTTTCCATCTATGACTAACACAAATGTCAACACTCTACTGTTACATTCAGATCAGGGGGACCACACCAGAAAATCATACTCTTCCAGTTTTCCATGATGTTGCCTTTTCCCTAAAAGCTCCCCTCCGGTCAAAAATGTGTTCCTCTGTTGGAATTTTGAACTTCACTTTGCATGTTGACACTAGAGGGCTGTTTTCACATCCATCTGCTGAATGGGGAAAGTTTAGAAAATGTAGTTAAAGATGTGTACCTATCATCATGATTTATGACATCACAATTAATTTGGAGCCAATTGTGGTCCAGTATACAACTTACACAAATATGAAGCCTCCAGTGCACATTTACTGAGAATGGGCTTGACTGGAAGGGGTCTTTAAGTTGAAATTTGAGTAGACATGTTGATCACTTGTACAATATGTCAACAGAAAATCATAGTGCATGTTTGTGATCCCCTCCCTGTTCGTTTGTCTCCATCAGTGTGGCCTGGATTGCCTTCACTGTCTGCATGTCAGCTGGT
The DNA here is from genome assembly GCF_027409825.1 of Scomber japonicus. Taxonomy (NCBI): domain Eukaryota; kingdom Metazoa; phylum Chordata; class Actinopteri; order Scombriformes; family Scombridae; genus Scomber; species Scomber japonicus. The sequence continues at coordinate 9,574,079 of NC_070595.1, read as the reverse complement.
GTCTCCACTCTGAACAACTACACAAAGAGGGTGCTGATGGTGGGACCCCGGCGTAACTCTAGCCTCAACCGCTGCAGCTTTAACTTCATGGGGCTCCTGCCACCGGCTCCTTATTACACCCCCCCAAACCCAGCCATCACCCTGGCCTGTCCACAGTCCCCCCCACACATCTCCCACTTGTCCCCCTACTACGAGCCCCCATCAGCTGCGTTGCCACCCACCACTCCGAGGCTCACACACTCCCACTCCCTTCCTCTCTCCTGCTCTGACTCCTTCCCTGCTCACCCCTCCCACCCTGCGCCTGCATCCCCATTTCACCGCCTGTCCCTCCCTTCTCCGTCTGCCTCGTACATCCCGTCCGTCTCCATCCACATACCCCTGCCGGGACACCAGGAGGACATGTCCCCTCCTTATGAGCCAGAGGAGGACTACAGCCCACTTTGAACAGACTGGAGTTTTTTTCCATGAGGACCTGAGCAGTGTGTTTGTAATAGTCTTATTGTGTGATCTGAATTTACACAGTCAACAGTCCAATGAATCCAGGTTGTTGGCTATGATCCTGATCACTGTGTTGAAGGGAAATGTAGAAGTAAAAGAGATCTCAAGATGACCAAGACAACCACTGTGTTACTTAGAGACAAGACTCTACAACAGTCTACAGCAATGCTAGCAGCTCTATTAGGACAGCGGTTCCGTGAGCTTGCTCTCACTGATAAAGACGGCATGTTGACTTATAGCAGATATACATTTCATTTAGCATTGTTTTGGCTAATGTACAACATTCATATTAAATAAACTTGATAATCAGACCACTGACTCTTTGAAATATTTCACTACTTTCACACCCTCCACTTCTGCCTCCTAGCCACTCTCTCTCTCTTTCGCCCCCTTTCTTGTATGTCTGTGTTTGATTGCAGGAGTGGAGACAGGTGTCCAGGAGTCAGGCCACCAGCTGCCATCAATCATGATTAGTCCTGCATATATATCTGGTTCAGTCTACAGCTCATTGCTAGATCATAGACTGTTAACACAGTCAGTCATGGCTCTAGTTATTCTAGAACCTGATGCTATTTTGCCTGAAATCTGCCTTTTCTTAATCCTATCCTTAAATCCTGTCTGCAGTTTGCCTCGGCCTGAGTCCAGTCCTGTCCCCAGCCCTCCTGCTCCTCTGTCGTCCCCATTTACTCAGTACTACTCCCTGCTCTCTGGACCCCCCCCCCCCCTTCTGCCTGGCTCCCCTCAGTGTTCCCTCTACCCTGCTTGGTCCAGCTTCACGCTACAGTCTCAGCCCTTGCCCCAGTCTCCCAGTTACCTCCCTGCAATAAAACTCTTTCAAAACCAGTCACAGCATCCTGCTTCAGTGTCCTGGGTTCAGTCACTTAAGCCCCTTAGCAACATATATTTGTCTGCAAGCCTCAAATGAAAATGGAAAAAGAAATCCCCAAAAATGGCTAATAAAACATAAGAATAGCAGGGAGGAAAAAGTTATTAGTTTAAAATCAAGTTTTAATATTGTAAAAATCATTGTCATCCATGTTGAGAAATAACATCAGCAAAAATAAAACAGCATTAGACATACAAAGCATATTTACACATAATATCTCAGGCTTCAAGGGTCAAGGCAGCCTCTTTTCTGTCACACCATGTTGACACGGAGCTGATTTGACAAAGAATGAAAGTATATGACAGCTTGTGAGGATTTGATATAATACTATGTTTTTAATACATACCAGATGAGTGTAACTCAAAATTCCTATTACTTTAGATTTCATTCTATTTAAAAAGCTATCAAAAATAATGTCCCTGGATTGAGAACCATTATAGTGTATATACTAAATGATTTGGTATTGTATTTTACACTAATCTTCCTAATCAAAAATAATTATGAAACAAACTTCTTAAAACTTGCATAGCTTTATCATTAGATCACACATAAATCTACAAAAATATCACATATGAACAGATTTTTTTAGATGTTTAAGACTTCAATCGATGCACTCACATTATGGTTACACTCTGTTGAATTAATGACACATTACATAAAGTAAGATCGAGGTGATAAGTGAAACAAAGTTGATGAACTAAAAATAAAATAAAGAAAAATAATAAACTCGCCCCTTTTTATCCAGCACTCAAATCCAAATGTAAATGTACATTAGAAAAAACTAAAGACCGCAGATTTTACTCTTCAATCTGCTATTATCAAAACTAGTCAAAACTACAGATAGATCTTAATTTATTGTGGCATCTTACACGCATTGAGGCTTTTCTCCCCCCCAGCTAATGAAAAAATATTCTTAATCCTTAGATGCCTTGTGGAAATCCAGCCCAAACTGGATTGAAAGTAACATTCCTCTCAAATACAGCTGTGATTTATTGAGCCTGCCTTTCACTGCAGAGATAATCAAAACACTCCACAAAGTGTGAAACCCTGACTACCTGACAGCAGCAGACTCAATTAAACACCCATATGTATTTGAGAGGATCAACAGGGCTGCTATATCTAGAGCTGAATGTACACTAGCAGCTCAAATCTAATTTCATTGATGTCCAAAAACAGGCAAATATAAACACCAACCCCTCTGGAATCTGCCACATATCACTTGGTAACTAAAACCAGATTTTCGCTGAAAGAGTAGATCCAGCCAAAGATTTTGGGCTGGTTGGGGCTAGCACTAGTGTCCTTCTCATGCAGTCTTCTTGCGTAGCACAAAGTAGATGATGGAGGAGAAGAATGTGAAGGTAAAAGAGATCCACGCCAGGATGAAGCTGTGACCGTACCAGCCGAATTTCTCATCCTTGTGGAAGCGGTCTGTATAGATGGAGGCTGCAATCATGATGCACAGGCCTGGAGTAAAGAACACATGGACAACAGTGAGTGATTTACACAGAGAGAAATGAAAATTAGTGACGATAAAAATGAAAGAAACAAAAGAGGGACTGTCAAACACAGTAACAAATCAAATATAAGATAGCAAAAAAAAAAAACCCAAAAAACTCACAGGCAAGGAACTGAAAGATTCCAGTGATGGTGAACCTCTGTCCTTTCTCCAGAGTGAAGAGCTGAGCCACAAACACAAAGATGGCCAGGATGGAGAATATACAAGCTAGCACTGAGCTGGCCTGCACTGCCTGGAGATAATCTGCAGGGGGTGCCAGAGAGAGAGAGAGAGAGCAATGCAATGAAAAATGCTGTGTAATTACCCCAAATATGTGCAAAACATCATAGTGACACACCCAGGAAACGCTCAGTGAGACTGGTTTTAAAACTAACATCTGGTAAGACAGTCGCAATGTTGAATGGCAGGAATGTCAATGCAATCAAAGGTTCCAAATGTTGTACATACCCATTATAAAACTGCTTTTTGTATGTTTTGAAACCCTAAATTTGAAATACCTATTTCTATTCCCGTACATATAACTATATCCTATATCACATAACTACACATGATAATACTAAAGTCTCAGGAGGGTAACATCTAAGTCTATTATTTGTTTTGCTCTGCGTTTTTTGTGTGTGTTTTATGTCAGTATAATGTTGAACATGCACATGTTCTGGGAGAACACGCCGTGAATTGAGACTGCTGCTACATGTTTGTATAGGATAACACTTAAATCTAAAAGATATAGAGATCTTTAAGCCAAACTCTAAGTCTTTAATGAAAGGCAGTTGTTTGAGGCACATGTCTAGAATAAAGGAAGTCCAAAGAATGCTAAGTAGCACAGTGTGGCAGAAAATCGATGACATGTAGGGAAACTTTTTGATTCTGCTGGACGCCTGCAGGAGATTTGGATCATAGTATGAACTGATCTCTCTGTACTGACGCGCGAGCCAATTTGCACACTTGGGATAATCACTCCTTCAGTACTTCCTTCAATTCAGTCAGTTTTATTGTGACGTAAATACGACTCTGAGTTTTGCACAAGTGGAAACAGGTTGTGCTTCCTCTACATCTTTGCAGGTTTGGAGGTTGACTTACCCTGTGGGTAGTGTGATCCTTCAGGGAGATCAGTATAGTTCCACACTCCCTTTGCGTATATCCACCGAGCCCAAACGTCGGTGGCCATGTCTTTAGTCATCCACCAAGCCTGAGGAGGAAAGCAGACAGACACAGTTTTACTTTTCAAATCATGTTGCAACTTTCTTGCAGTGGTTGCATAAATATGGACGGATCAACTAATCTGTGGGGAGAAAAAGTGGGACTAGGAGTTGACAAAGCTGCTGAGCCACAGTGTGTGTTCATCCTGTGCTCTGACATGTATTTGAGGGAAGTGGTAGGCAAGGGGAAGACAGTGAGGAATGCACATCCGCCCAACACTGTGGCATTCCACAAGTCTCACTCAGGTATGCAGTGCTCACTATGACACAGGAAAAAATCTCACAAATGTACATGTGCATGTACTATGTACAAGCGGACACACACCACGCCTGTGATTTAAATGCACACACACAGACACACACACACACACCGAACACACAGATATACACAGAGGCACCCGGTGACGACATGGTGGATGGCTCATCTGTCACTCAGAAACGCCAACAATGTGGCCCTGAGAAGAACAGTGGACCATTGACAGAGAAGGAATAAAGACCTTGAGTGATGAAACAGAGATCACTCATCAGTCTTGACTCAATCTCTGCCATGCTAAAGATGTTCATAACTCTTCAGCAGTGTCATTTACCACTCAAGCTAGGGAGGGCTGTGACATTAAGGGTTATGATGGGACAATAATGTGTGTGTGCGCGTGTATGTGTGTATGTGTGTGTGTGCTGTAAATTCTTATCACAGTCTTACTTACATTGTCAATGGTAGCCACCAGGAGGAGGATGATGGCTGTGATATGAAGGACAAAGATGGCAGCAAGGAGAATCAGCATGATGACTGGTGCTGTGGAAGAGGGAGAGAGAGAGAGGCACAATGAGAAAACTTGTTACACCACTTTCCGCCCTTTATTATGCAGGATAACTATTACTGGAGGGGCAACATTTCCATTTCCAAAAAGAACAGACACACCGAATTGACAGTTACAGAATCAAATACAACCTACAACAAAGTCTCCACACTTTCTGCCTGGTTTCTCTGGCTATTAATGACAGCTCTAACACACACACACACACACACACACACACACACACACACACACACACACACACACACACACACACACACACACTCCCATCTTCATAAACACATTCAAAACCTGGCACCCACTCAGGGCGTGGCTTCGCAACTTCTAATTACTTTGAGTTATAGCTAAAGCACTGCCAGTGAAATGTGTGCGAACAGGAGTGCAAGATGATGTCCGTATCGAGAATCAGAGAGGAGGCAAACGCTGAGGTGTTGCTGTGTATTTGTGGAGGCAGAGATCAGTACACAAAATCCATTTATCCCTGAGCAAACACACACTGTTGGTAATGAAAGAGAGAGAGAGAGTTACGGAGGGAAGTTCACAGCGGGTAGATGAGTTTAGACTTGTCTGTGTGTGTTTCCAAGGGACCCGCCACTCCTTAAAATAACTGTAGAGAATACCTGCTATTCCCCCGCCTAAAGCTGGTCTACGCCCAGTCCCCCTAGTTTGAATTACTACACCCAATCAGACATTTTGACCCCAAAGCTGCTTAGGAGTAATTAAAAAATCTCTCTTCCATTGTTCCTCAGGATTTATTACTGTTACTGCAATTGTCCTATTTTAATAGTTCCTGTACAGGAGATAGTGTTGTCTCAATCATTGTTTTATATTTTTCCACTTGTGTGTGAACTATCTTTGGCTGTATCCAGTATGGAGGCTACACTGGGTGTGAACAGAGGAAGACATTTGGAATGTGCTGGTTCCCTTCACGGTAAAGGAGTGGTCAAGGGCTGGACCAGCTCCCTCTGCCTCACACGCAACCACACACATACAATGACATGGAGCGCCGGGCGCCAATACACGTGTCCACGCCTCACACGTCTATACAACAGCACCTCTACTTTACACAGCTACAATGAAGTGAAAGATTAGAGTTTGTAAATATTTGCCAAGTATAATTTGTGCCTGAAGCACTAAGAGCACAAATGCAGACAGTTAGTCTCCTACCAAAACTTTTACGAACAACTTCTGGGGTGGAAAACGCATAAACAAGTAATAGAAGTTAAAGGCTCAGCAGTTAGATGCTTTAATTTAAAACACACTTGTGGAATACTTTGAAAAACTGTCTTCCAAAATCGAGTCTCTCCTAAAAACAAGACGTGTCGACTGTTTCCGTTGGAACAGTTAGAGTTTTCCGTTACACAAAATGGAACACATGTGCTTGACGTTCTGTCTGAGACAAGAAAGTAATCCTGTGGTTCTGTGAAATGTACTATTCAAATGTATAACTTCAGAACAACTGCTGCATCTGGAAAGTAGCCACACCTGGCCAATAATGTTACTTGAGTGAAGATGAATAGAAAGGTGAGAGGTGCACACACACACACACACACACACACACACACATACACCTGTCTTTACTTTGTTTCTTAGATTAAAACAATATACTGAAGTAAACTCCTCTTCAAATACCACATTTCAAACTTTTTGGAAGAAACTATAGAGAACTAATGAATTAAAAGAGGGATTCAAAAAGCAGATTAAGAATCTTTGACTTACTGTTTGACGTCTGTCTGTCTCTTCAAGTCTAATTCCTGCTGCTCTCTAGGATACAAATTTTAGACTCAGAGTCTAAATGTACAAACACAGAATCTACCCATCCGCCCACTTTTACCCTGCCCTCTTTTTAAGTCCACACCCCTAAAACCTCTCGCTTCCTTCATCACATAATCTATCCCTCAATTTTTGCCCCCCCCCCCCACTCTACTCATTGCTTTGTCTCCATGTCCCACCCTCTTCTTTCTTCCTGTACTTTACACACAAGCGAAGGCAAACCAGCCACTGTTTCAACTTTTGTGGGGAGGCGTCTCATGTATTTGTCACTCAGCTGATGGTGGTGATTTTCTCCAGGACGGTGGATGACTCACTGATGTTTGAAGGGGGAACTCCCATAACATTGGACATTAACAATGATTCTACGCATGTTTCCATGGTGACAGACTGCATCTCAGAGCCTAACAACAATCACATCGTTGCTGTACTCTCTAAATAAACAGTCAGGGGCAGGAACACAATAACAGTGTAGTGTTTCTTCCTCTATAGCCACCCTCTATCTTTTCCCACTTTTGTTACTGAGGAAGGAGTTTCAGGATGAAGGAATGTTGTTGGTTGCAATGGAGAAAGAAGTGGGGGCAAATGAGTGCAAGTCATAGCTTGAGTGTGAAAGAAGGAGGGAAAAAAGAGGGAGGGAGGGAGATGTAGAGAAACACGAAGGTGGTGAGGGAGGGATTTTATTGGTGGGTGAAGGGTAGGGAGGGTTGTTGTTGGAGACATGTCATATTGCTGCAAGTTCATTAATTAACACTCACCCTCATTGTTTCCTCGCTGCTGGTGATTGATATGGTCTTAATGCTTCCACTGACTCACAGTCATCTGCCCCTTTAACAGATCACATGCAGTACAGCCACTTTCACTTAGTTTGAGGGAGAATCTAAGACTTCATCGACTGATATCGCTACACATAACAACATAACAAACACATAATAACATTTGCTTGTTAGTAACAAAGCTCATTGATGCCAGAATCTAGTGAAATTTAACTGACATTATGAGGGCAGAGTGCAAATGTCATGGCCTCATCGCTAATAGTCTAATAAAGGTCCCTTATAGTACGAGACACGCTCGGAGGGGAAAAGCTGATTTTTAACTAAATACTGTTGTCATCAGAGAACTAGGTCAAAGAGTGGTGTCTTGCATCAACTTCAAATATGAGGATCTTTGTATGTTTTTTAACTAGATTTTACACTGTTATATTTTTATTATGTGGTTTGATTTTAACTGTTGATTAAAATCGTTGTCAAGGTTTTGGGGTAGGGTAAATATTAGTAGACTTTAAAAAACAGGGGAAAGTATCTTTTCTATCTTTTTGTAATCAGTAATGATGTTAAAAAAAGAAGTGAGGCAGAAAATAGGGATGTACACAAGTAGATAGAGATGGACAAAAATAGTTTGGGTGCGGACCGGGGATCTGAGGTTACTTGTTTGTTTCTGGTGAGTGTATAAATACGAGTCTATAAGTCTGAGTCAAAGACAGCTACTCAGAGACATACCTGGTCAGTATCATGTCAGCCTTACTCAGTTTCAGGTATGAGCCAATGAGATAATAACAGCCTTCAGAAACTATTTACCTGCCAATACAGAGACCTTGAATAACAGCAAAGCCTGCTTGAGCTTAGAGCGAGGCTACTTGTGTGCATTCATTTTGGTGGGGTCATGAAGTTATATACACACTTACACGTACGTGCACGCTATCATCTTCCATCTTTCCTGGAAATGAATTAAAAGCTGCTTCTCCTTTGTGAAAGCAAAGAAGAACTCTGTGTGTTTTAATATGGTTGTCATGGAAAATAACCTTTTTCATATGTAGACAAAGGGACTCTGAGAGCCGGGATGACAAACATAGCCCTGAAGTGTTGAACTAAACTGATGCTTCTACCATGGTAACACTTGAGATTTCTACGACTTATGCACATCACTTATTTCCATGACAACACTGTCAAACTCCATGGCAGCCGCAGTAAATGTGGCACCCATCTTATCATTTAAGTAGGCTGAAATAAACGAGTGTCCATCCATTCCTGTTTAACAATCTGAATTTTAGATGCCACACCTTGATTATAATATTTAACATCCAAAGTGTCCAAACTAGGCACCGTGGAAAAAGAATGTCACTGCATTGAAATTGTGAATTTCAGGTTGGAATAATGAGATATAATCTCCGCAAAATGGGTACACTTTGCCAAAAATCTGTCAGCAATATAAACAACTCCACCTGACAACTGCCTCCACGCCTGCATAACAGGGCATGTGCTCATATCTGGATCCAGGTTTATGTAGAATTTGACCTGAGATTAAACAAACAAACAAACAAAAAACCAAAGCAACAACAACCACAACAAAAACAAAACAAAAAACAATAATCTAACAACTATCTGTAACTGCAGCACTTTGTGAGATACAATCTGGTATGATAAAGATGATATGGTGTGGAAAAACTGAAGAGACATATACAGGTAAGAATCAAGAATGTGGTAAAACTTGATTAGTCCTGGGTGTGCTGACCCCACCTTACGGATGAGGTAAGCCAAAGTTTGTACTGTGCCATCCAGCGTGATACGGCACTCCCTCCAGCCTTTCCACACAGCTTTCACCAGCAATTTACTGAAACCACTATGCATGCTACTATTTTTTGTCACTTGTGTTACGCAAGAATCCAGCCTTTTTTCAGTTCTTGGTATATTTTCAAGAGAGGAAATACCATGAGTCATGCATCAGTCAGCTATCATCACATTTTTTTTAGAGTAAAAACATAGTGGGTGGTGACTATGGCGCATTATCTACTGCTGTATGAAGCAGGGGGCGGGGCACGGGCCTAGCCACAATACATACTTCAGATCCAAACAGAAGTCGGCAGATCACATGCTTTCGTAACTACAGAAGAAAACCTATGGGTGGCTTGCTCAACAAACAGCTCTTTGTCGTTCTGTCTTTACTGATCGGTACTGGAAAAACCAGAGTCATAAAGGATCACTTGGAACAGTTGTGATATTGTCTGTGATGTCACCTGTTATATGCACAAGTATTAATGATAATTCCTTAAAAATACTTTCTCAGGGTTGGTTGGCTCAGGGTGGTTGACTGTACAATGTGGGATCATTAAACAGCTGTATGCAATTGCTATTCAAAAATCACTGACATACACAGAACTGAACTACTACTACTACTACTACTACTGCACTTTGACATTTTAAATTGCACGGAAAATCAGTTATGTGGCATATCATGAGGCCAATTCCAGTAATTTAGCAATTCCAACATCTGCTCTATTAATAGACTACTCTTCATCTTCTGTCTTAAAACTGTGGCACTGTGGGGTCTTGCGTTGTTAATTAGCGGTTGTTGGTAAAACTGGCAATGGTATATATTCACCTCTTCGACACGTGTTAAATTGCACTGAAAAAGAGACGTCAGCTGAATGCCTAATATAAAAATTTTAAGTCAATGGACAAACAAGCCCTGCGGCATGAGAGATCAGTATGTTTTGTTGAGTAATGTTAAAATCTCTTAATGAAGGTGTTTTTTTCATGAGGGAGTGTTTCAACACAACTGTGGGAAACAAAGCCAGCAGAGCGGTGCCTACATGCCAGGGGAGTCAGCCTGACCACAGTCAAGTCACTGCTGCTTTACACAATAGTAAAGCTCTCTGTCTGTGGTTGACAGTCTCACTCTGCTCATTCTTTCTCCGTCTTACACAATGTCACACCCTGCCCAGAGATTTCTAAATTCCCATTATAAAAACAGACCAAGTGTATATTTACAGGATCTGTCTGGGTCATTTCAAAGACTTTGTGATGCGTATATTCTTTTTAGTGAGGCAGAGCAAACACAAGTGCCAGGTGTCAGTGGCTTTGTGTTGAAAATCCCATCTCACCCCGGGCTGTTGACTAATTGGAAAAATCAACCGCCACCCTTATCCTCGCTTCGAGTGTCACCGAGCTGGTTTTGATGACAAGCTACTGCACAGGCATGCCAGCCCTTCACACGTCCTATCCGTCTTCTAAAGTAGTGAAACATGGGCTCATGCTCTGGGGAAAAAGACACACCTATTGTACACTCATAGTACATACTTATAATCTCCCAATGGACTGACACATCGGCACATGGGCTGCAGAAGAGTTTCCTTTCCCTCTTTTTCTCTTGGTTTCTCAGGAATGATCATCAGATCATCAGTTTCATTTTCCGGAAATGGTAACCAGCTCAGTGTGTGTCCATGTTGTGTCCTTCAGCAGCACAATTACTCTGCCTCACTCCATCAATGAAAAAATGTCCACCAACAAAGGACATTTTTTTAACAAGTACATATGAAAGAAGTTGCTCAGTTGTTGACATAGGGACAGCATGTAAAAGCTGACGACTGGATGGCTAAAAAGTGAAAGCTCAATTTCCGTTGTAGTCGTTTTTATGACTTTGGGAGTAACATGCTACAAATGTTTCCAGCTTTGAACCAGGGATGTTTTGTATATGGTAAAGTATGCGTGTATTAAACAAGATTATTTATGACCCAAAATAGGATATCCTGTTTACTGGGAAGAGAAGAGAAGAGAAGAGATAGCCTTTATTGTTGAAAGGGAAATTCGTTTTCACAATCTGTCAGAGACACACACTGCACGAACACCACCAGACATTGAACAACCGACACATATATCACACTGAGGAGGCTGGGTCCATATGGGAGAAGAGAAGAGAAGAGAAGAGAAGAGAAGAGAAGAGAAGAGAAGAGAAGAGAAGAGAAGAGAAGAGAAGAGAAGAGAAGAGAAGAGGATAGGATAGGCAACCATGCAGTAGACAGACAGAGGTAAACTTGACTGAAGGGGCAATCAAAATCAAATTAAGACATCAAAGAATATGCTAAACATGTAGCTAAGAGAATTTGGCATCTCTCTAAGCATTTGCATGTGCCCTATTGGCCGCCTGCCTGTGGTGTGAATGGAAGTAAAAAAGGAGGCAGACATGGTGGATATTGTACAGTAAATGTGAGCCACTGTACTCTTTGAAGACAGCTTCCAGTGGGGGGGGGGGGGCATTGTATGTGTCAGTTGTGGTGCCCCAGCCACCGTTTATATTCAATAAAAAGAGAATTCCTCATATTTAGTTGAGCCAGCCCGTTTCCATGGTTACTGGCCAGGGGTTTTCATTCTTGATTCACTTCCTCACCCTCAGCCCGTCGACCTTGCACTCTCCGCCCCCACCCTCGCTGACATTACTACATTTAACTCCAGTTTCTCCTCACGTGATTTCTTCTCCTCTTTGGGAACGTTTGTGCTCCTCCTGTTTCCTACTCAGTGCCACCCTTGCGTTTGTGCCGCCCCCACAAAGCCTTGCTCTCTCAATGAAATCCAGACATACACACTGTACTCTCACTCTGAGTCTAAAGAAAACAACTCCTGGCTGTAGCTAGGCAACTCCAAATGAGTCATCCCATTGCCGCGCCCATCATCAACTGATCACCCCCCCCACACACACACACACTCCGTACCATACACACACACACACACACACACACACACACACACACACACACACACACACACACACATTCATATATTACTCATCAGTCACTTTTGGGGACATTACATAGACTTACATTAATTTCCTGTAGACTTATCTTAACCCTAACCCTAGCCTTTTCATAATTTGGGACATGGCTTTTGTCCCCAATTGGGCATGCTGTCCCCAATTAACTGGTCCTAAGTCTGAAGTTTGTCCCCAAAAGTAGCCTATGATAGACCGTACACACACACAGACACACACAGACACGCGCACACACACACACACACATACAGAGCCTCTTTATGAAGTCGTTCATCGTGCAGTCGTTCATACCATTCAAAAAACGTGTGGTTGTGTGGTTGATTTAATCTCTCAAAACACTCTTCTCACCTGACTTTGAGGTTAAGGTGGAAAGGCATGCCTTCATAAGTGAGACACTGTGAGAAAGCTGCCAGGTCGTCCTCAGTTGATAACATCATGACCACAACGTGATGACTGATCATAGCTTGGCAGAGTCACTAACTGTCAGATGGTGGAGTTGGCAGCAAACTAACAGTAAGAGACTGTTTGGTTACAGTAGTGCAAACAGTGCATCCCATTAATAAATGGAACATCTGCAGCTTAAACCTGTCTTTTATACATTTATGTTTTACGTTTAAGCCAGATGGTAGTCATTTGGGAGGAACCCTGCCAACAGAGAATTAATTTAGGTAAAGTCTAAAAAACTAAACAATGAAATGCAAATGAATGTAAATGATATACTGGAGATAGGCAGTAAATGAATCTTTCGATGTGACTTATGACTTATTTCTGTCAATCACATAATAGGTTCAGGCTGAGAGGACATTATTTAAAAAGGGGGCAAAGGTGAAATCCTTATCTCACAGAGACAGACAGCTAGTAGATAGATAGATAGATAGATAGATAGATAGATAGATAGATAGATAGATAGATAGATAGATAGACAGATAGGTAGGTAGGCAGGTAGGCAGGCAGGCAGGTAGACAGACAGACAGACAGACAGACAGACAGACAAATAGATAGATAGATAGATAGATAGATAGATAGATAGATAGATAGACAGACAGACAGACAGACAGACAGACAGACAGACAGATAGATAGATAGATAGATAGATAGATAGATAGATAGATAGATAGATAGATAGATAGATAGATGTCTTCATGAACCCATCAGTTTAGGGCAACCTCATGAGCACAAACCTGCCCAATTGCTGACTGCAATGCAGTGTCACCCTCTAGTGGACAGAAAAGGTTGTGTTGAAGATGTTCTATTATCATTCTTCTGCATCATTACAGCTCGTTATTCAGAGCAACAGGACACATATATATAGCCCACACTATGATTTGAAGTTGTTCTCATGTCCTTCACTTAAGTAAAAGTACCAGAACAACAATGTGAAATACTCCATTACAATTCACAGAAGTATTTTTTAAATTCCACTTAAGTAAAAGTAAACAGTAAAGTAGTCAGTATTTAGCAAGCAAAATGTCATATTTTATTATATTTTACATTACATTACTAGAATTATTAATATCAATGTATGAAAGCATATGTGGCAATTTATGAAGTGAGTCTTTTAACTATTTTACAAACAGTTAGGTATTGTAGTATTATGTAGGTATTGTGCAATTGTTCAAACTATGGGGTCTGGTGGCCCCCTACAAAATAAATCTGATGGGTCATGAGATGATTTATGGGGCTAGGAAATAAGGAAATACAAAACAATGTTCTGTTATGGAAATTGACATCCTTTTTGTGAAAAAAATGATTTTTTTAGTTAATAAATTCCTAAACTAAACCATCTGAAAAGTCTAAAGAAGAACTATCCCTCTGCAGACATATGATGGACATGGAGCCCCATTTCAGATCACTGCATTTGATAAGATTAATATTTGTTTCTTAATGCAAAATCTTAACCTGTAAGATAATTAGTAACCACACGTGTCAAATACTGTGGAGTAAAAAGTACCTTGTATTCGATAGATTTGTTGATATTTGCATTTTGTATCTTCATTTGTAATCATCTGTAAGTGTTAATCATTTTCTGTACTGCTTTGGCAACATAGATTTCTGATCTGCCACACCAATAAAGCTTATTTAAATTTATATTAATGTAGTGTATTGGGCTAGAAGAATGTGGCCCAAATGGGGAAAATAATTCAAAAAGAAGACATTTTAAACATGTTGGGAAGTTGTAATAATAATCCACTATCTACACTACATGAACCACCTGGCCAATTAAGCCTAATTAGTGATCAGGTGTGCTGCCAGGAAGTCTACAAAAGTCCTGCTGCTGTTCACTCTGTCCCAGTGTTTTGGTGAGCAGAAAGAAACTCGTATTGGCGATGCATTGGAAACAAAAAGGATACTACTTCGGTGTACTTTTCATTTACACTTTCACAACAATAACTATACCTCCAGTAGGTTGGTGTAAGTCTATTGTTTACTCCTCCCAACCGAACTCTTCTCCTCATAATGGCGGGAACGACGATGTAACGACCCTAGCTCATCCCTTTAGCCGAGAGGACAGAAGGCGGGAACAGCTGGACTCAAGAAGAAGAGAGAGAAAAGAGTCGAGACCATTAGGAGAGTTTAACCACTTCACAAACAGAGAGCAGAGACTCAGACACAGAATGGCGTCTTCTGAAAGTGACAGAAACTTTAAAAACCGTAATGAACCCAGGCAAGCAGAGGCGGAGTGGATATATTCTTCAGTGAACCCTCTTAATGAGGACTGTGACGCAGGAAAAATTAAACACATAATCAACGGCGAGTTTTATATAAGTGGTCGACTAGAAACGTATGCTGGCTACCAATCAGATTCTGCTTTTCCAGGTAAGGTAGTTTGAAGTGTAACAAAATATTGTAGTTAATTATCACATTTATGTTTACTTATCAGCAAGTGTGGAAGTGAAAACATGGTGCTGCTGTAGAGGACAGAGCCATATGATGCCCTGACACGAGGATGAATGGGTTAACAAACATGACTTCCAGCCTTCAAACAATTGTGCATTATGATGAGCAGTGGTGGAAGAAGTATACAGAATACAGAAAATGTAGTTAAGCACCAATACTTAAAAGTACAAATACTGCAATGTAAAAATACTCCATTAATAACAAGTAAAAGTGCATGAAAAACTCACAAGGACATAATTGTATTATCAGTTTGATGTAGTTAAAGTACTGCAGTAAAAGTAGTGGTTTGGTCCCTCTGACTGATATATTATTATATATGACATCATTAGATTATTAATAGTGAAGCATCAGTGTTAGAGCAGTATGTTATTGTTGTAGCTGCTGGAGGTGGAGCTAGTTTACACTACTTTATATACAGTTAGCTAGTTCAGTCCAGTGATTCCCAACCTAGGGATTGGGCCCCTCCAAAGGGTCAGCAGATAAATGTGAGGTGATTAATGGGAGAGGAAAGAAGAAAAAGTTCTCATTCACAAATACATCTTCAGCTTTTGGATTTTCTCTCTAATCTTTTGATTTTTGGTGAAGTACTGCATCATTTGAACATATATTGATGTGAAACCATGAGAAGTTTGGAGGGAAAAATCACTGTTTGGAGTTGTTGACAACTCAGACTTTTGAAATGTGACCTTCACTATACACTGCTTTTTGTAAGATGTCAAAAGACAAAAAGGTTTAAAAAAACTGGTTTAATCTTTTTAACAATGTGTTGTATTTTAAAAGCTTGTCAAATCTTAATCTGAAAAGTAACTAAAGCTGTTCAATAAATGTTTTGGAGTAGAAAGTACAATATTTCCCTCTGAAATGTAGTGGAGTGGAAGAAGAAAGTAGCATCAAATGGAAATACTCAATTCAAGTACAAGTATCTCAACATTGTACTTAAGTACAGTACTGGAGTGAATGTACGGTACTTAGTATTAAGTAAAAACTGATAGTGTGTATAGTCCTTGTGTAGCCACTGTTAACTGCAACAGTCTGTACATTGTTACCTGCTAGGAGTGTCATACATTTCTTTTGTCTGTTCTGGCCAAATGGATACAACACTGAGCACCTGTGTCATATGTTTGACAAATGAATTCCCTTTTGCCAAAAAAAAAGTATCAGGTGGAAAGAAATGAGTTATGTTTTTACTAATTCACTACTGAGTCACATTATGAATTCCTGTCAGAATATGATGGAAAATATATACTTTTTTCCTGAATCTGAAATTGAAGTTGTTGCAGTAATTGGGTTCTCCAGTGAGACATCCTGGCAGTACAAAATACAGACACAGTAATCCTATATCCTCCACTATGTGTTCAGTCTTTTTGTTTTTGTTTACCAGTCTGGGCTTCGAGGGGCCAGGCATGGATCAGAGGTCAGCAACTCAGCAGCTCACAGGAGAGCTGGCAGAAGCTGCAGCCAGTGGTGGAGTGTGGAGACGACACTATGACCCTCACTGTCAGGAGAAGACGAGCTGTACAGCTACAGCTGGACAGAGGTGAGACTACATGTTCTCCCAGGTTTAGATTGTGATTCACAAAGACTCCAGCTTTATGTCTGGGATAGTGACACTAGAGGAATACTAGACAAGTATGGTTGGAACTGGTGTCTGAAGTTTTCTTTTCTAGAAACTTGACTTTATAAAGATACAATAATAATAATACATTAACTCATGCCTTTATATTAAGTTGTTTATCATATTTTTGCTAATAAGAGTGAAGTTAAGGTTTTGTATTGGTGTCTATTTGTGTCTCAGTGAATGATTCATCCGTGCCCCTGTCCCAGTTGCCACCTCAGTGTGGCTACTCTGTCCAGTCCACATGGAGAGACCTCAGTCTAATGGCTCAATATGATGCCTGCCATGTCACACAACAGGTAAGGGATCCATAGAATATATTTTGTACATCAGATACAAATGCACTCATTTGTTGATCACTGCAGACCTCAAACAACTAGGTATTATTGGCACAGCGTAGATTTTTAGTGTTAAAGGTGTGAATACTCTAATGAATAATTTTGTTTCTGATGTTTAGGTCTGATTTCAAATCCTACTGAGTCAGAACTAAAGTTAGGGACTTTCATGGGTGGTTGACTCATGTTTTTAATTTCACCTTGAGGAAAGCTTGGTTTTGCTCATCTGCAATGGATATAAAAATGTTTTTAGCCAGCAGTGTTGAAATAATAAAAGGATGTTGTTTTAAAATATGTTTGCTCAGGATGACAGCTATGTTTTGCCTCTGCTGTGGAGGGGAACTCCAGTCAAGATGTCGTGCCCAGTCTCTCACGGCCAGCCTCAGGCTGTAGGCCCGTCCTCACTGTGCTGCTCTCCATATGGTATGACTTTCAAAGTGCAGGGTGCTACAGAGGAGCTGAAGGTAAAAGGTAAACGCCAAACATTTAAACAAAATAAAAATTAAGTTACAATTATTAATAACCTTTCTTGTAACTTGTAAATGATCATATTTTACTGTTAATCTGCAGTCAGAGGAGAATGGACCCCCCTGGTGACGCTGGCTCAACAGTGTGGCTACAGTTTGGAGAGACAAGATGCAGAGATTTTAGTCACTGCTCCCTTCATTACCTGTGGCATCACAGTAAAGGTATTTTTTAATCAAAGTTATGTTGATGAGACAAAGATGGATTTATGTTATACTGATGTAAGATATGAAAATACATTTTCAGGATGTGAAATTCCTGAAAAGTTAGGTTTTTATGACTCTACATTGATCCTAATATTTAAGTGGTTGAAAGCAAACCTTGTTTCTATTTATTTACATTAGAGATTTTTTGATGGAGAAGTGAACCAAGTAATTTCCTTTAATCATTTCAGATTCTTTTCAGTTTTATTTATATAGCGCCAAATCACAACAGAAGTTAACCTGGGATAGTTTTCAGATTTTACACAGACCTTCTATTCCTCCATGAGCAGCACTTAATGACAACAGCAAGGAAAAAAAATACTTTTAACCAAATGAAATAGTAAAATGACTGATAGCAGGCATGGACATCATGCAGGCCCATAGCAACCAGGGTTATTCTAGTTTTGACATTTTCATTAGTTATTTTTATTTCAGTTAACTGAATTATTTTTTCACTGCTAGTTTTAGTCTTAGTTTTAGTTAACTATAATAACCCTGATGGCAACACGGGATCAACGACCAAATGTCATAAATAAAATAAATTAACATTGAGATTAAATTTTTTTTTTAATTATGAAATACGAGAGATATAATTTGATATAATCACTAAATCAAATGTAAAACCTTAAAATTATACATTATTTAGTTATTTCATAACATCTATAAAAAAATTTAAAAAACCATCAAAACATTACAGTTGTAACCGGCATTGAAATGACAGTTGAAACTTTGACAAAGGATAAAAAAATGCTCATAGTGGACAGATGTGAACCCAACAACTGTCATTAGAAGCCTCCATGTTTATAGATAGTATGAAATGACCCTATTTGTAATACATCTCTAAACCCTCTCCTCAGCTGCCAAATATGGGCACAGTTCATATCCTTGCACAATACTTACAACTAGTATATCCTTGCAGTTTTGCAACATGTCTAAATATTAAGTTCAGATATCTGCTCTCCAGTCCTAAACAGAACTTACTGTATGTGGTCATTTTCTATACAGGCTAAAAAAAAATCTTTGATCTTTTTTTTTTTTCCAGGATGGAAAATACACACTTTCTCTTCAAGTAGGAGAAAATACATTCACACTGGCCTGTCCTGTCTCTCCCCCTGAAGAACTCCCATTAACCCATCAGCCTCTGGTTGAGAGTCCTCACCTAACCATAGGGCCAGCAGAGCCTATGCCCGAAACCCTGGAGCCTTTTCTGTGGGTTCCACCTTTCTACCTGGCCCCACCTTACTATCCCCATCCTACATATCCTAACAAGTATCCTGGTCCTGGTGTACATGATGCAGATAACCCTCCTACGACTACATCTTCAACTCCTGACCCAACATATGGTCCAGAGCCTATCTCTCCTGTTGAATTCCAGCCTGACTATCAAGGCTACTACTACCAGTGGCTTCCTATTAGGGAGCCATATAATCATTTTGATGTCCACGGTTCTCGGTCATCTACAAAGGAAATGGATGATTCAAGTAGAGCGCATTCAGGTCCGCAGATCCGTCTCTCTGAGAAGCGCAGCGCCACAGGTGTAGATTTTCTGATGCAAGTTGAAGCTCCGTCTCCTGAGCCCCCAAGCCATGACTTCAATCCATACTACCACTACTACCATCACCCCAAAATCCCTCTTCCTGGCCCACCAGAAGACCACGATCCAGGCTCTGACATTCCTACAGATTTGTCTTTAAATAATTCTAATAACCCTGAATTTCCAGTGATGACCACCATCGTCCAGCAGTCGGAGGCTCTCACTGCAGTTAACTCAGACCCGTCCCTTCAGCCTGTTCCAAAGGCTGCCTCTGCCCCTTACATCCCTCCAACAAATCCTAAATTATATCATATAAGCCCTACACCTTATCCTCCACAGCCATATCCATACCACTATCTCTACTACTTGCCACATATGGCTAGGGGAAAGGCTGAAAAATTAGTTCCCCTCAATCCCAACACTACTGCAAAAACACATCTGTCTGATCATCATAATACAAAGTTGAACTCTGAAATGTATCCACTTTCTGACTCATCAGTACTTCCAGTCCATGACAAATATGACTTGAAGGCATACACAGAGCAGCCAAGTTCAGATGAAATGATTGACCTTCAAAAATATACATTGCAACCACTTTTGTCTGATGATGATGATGATGATGATGAAGAAAAAGCAGACACAGATGACAAGAAGAGACGCTCTCCAGCTGTGACTCCTGCAGTTCAACCCCCCTTGCAATCCACTCACCCTCATGAGCCAGATCCTGAGGCAGTTCCTCCTCGTGAACAACCATCTCCTTCCACTTCATTGTCCAATCATAATCCTTCTCCTTACATATATTACCACCACCCTTATTATGGCTACTTTCAGATGTATAATAGACCTGAGAGTTTACTCATCGCTGACAACCATGTGTCTCTAACTTCACCTAAAGAAGCTTTAGACCCATTGCCTCCAGCATCTTCCTCTGCACCACAGCATCCATCCACTTGCAAACATACCCCATCACAACAATCCACTTCTCCACCCACAGAATCAATGTATGATGATCCAAATGTCCCTGTATATCCACACTACTATTATTACCTCTACTACCAGCCTGAAGTGCCTGCAGACTACCAGGATCCTGGAGAAAGCTTGACCTTTAAAAAAGAAACCACAAAATCAGAATCTCAGCCCCCTTCAGACTCCGATTACAGCAGGATGAACTGGCAGGCTCATGCTGCTGAAATGGGATACCCCAGCATCCCTGAGCCACTGTACATTCCCTTTTATATCCCCCATTTCCATTTTATCACTCAGCAACATCCACATGATCCCTCTGAGCATCTTGGTGAGGAAGAAGCAGAAGACGGGCAAGATGAAAGGAAAGGTGAATTAGACATTCCAGCAGCTATAAAAATGTATTTGATGTTCCAGTAGCCTGTAGTAGAATACTGGAACATCAAATACATTTTTATAGCTCACTGAGCTAAGAGGTTATATTGTGTTTATTGTTTTTGTTTAATCTTATTATTTTGAGTGAGCTGATAGAGAGAATCTTTGCACTGAACAGTCAAGACACTGTGCTGGTGTCATGACATCAGATCACCACAAGAAGGCAGAATAGTATTCAGTACTGAGAGGCTTAGAGTCTGTGACTGTAACAAGACACCTGTATGGTGACTAAGTATAGACAGGGATTACTGTTATTATGTAGTAAACTACATCATAATAATTTCCCCCTCCTTTTTATTTATTTTTTTTTCTCCCCTTAGATCGACATTTTGTGCTTGACAGAAGGGTGCTCTGCTGCATACAGTGACTGCATCAACAGTAAGTAAGATCAACAGGCAGAAGTGGTTCATTAGTTTATCATGAGGGTGTGTATTGTGAAAGAAAGGTCCTTGACCTTCTACAAGTAGCCGCAACCTTGACTGCATTTGGCACACAAATGGATTATTTTCAATAATCCTTATATGTTGGTCATCACTACATTAACTTTGTTTTTCTCATAGGTTCCAACAATGACATGCAAGCAATGAAATAAAGCAACTTTTACACAACTGCATTTTTTTTGTTTTAATTGTATGGAAAAAACAAGCCCACAAGTCTTTGAAGAAGAGGGAAAAGTCCTCAGTGCCTTTTTAAAAAAAAAAAAAAAAAACAAAAAAAAAATCTTACTCTTAACAATGTAACCCTAACAATATAGTGCAATGCAAAAACTTCTACTACACAGTGCACAGAAAGAAAAGCAATAAAAGGCATTTACATGTTTTTTTCTATACAGAACACTTGTGATTTTATTTGGTCACAGAAGCTTTTCACAGCAACAAATGCCAACAGGAATAAAAAAACTAACTTATACATGAATGAAAATATGTCTTCTCAGAAACAAAACTGCTTTCAAAGCACTTATTGCTTCACAGTTATGTAACTATTCAATGAAGAAGTTTATACAACCAGTTTAATGGTCTCAAACAGAACTTAATGATATCTTTTGTCACACTCAAGAATGCCCTTTCCTTTATTTTGAGGCCAGTCTGTGTGGTCCTTGTGACACAACATGAATAGAAAACAAAATGTACAAACCCACTACCATATGTAACACTACAGCTCTATAGAAAAGAAATTAGCAGTGACAAACCAGTAAAACTAACTACAGCCAAATGCCCTGGCACGCTTGTAAAAACTTATGAAATAATTTTAAAATCATTTTGCATGTATGCATTCATTTTAACACCAAGACCTTCACCAGTGGCTGTGGGGTCACGCAAAACACCACCCAGTGTATTCAACTTTTCCATGTGCAACAACAGACAAAAGCACAAAACATTAGTAACTATGTTACAGAACTGCCACCATGTCGATCAAAAACACTGCATATTGTAATAAATGTAATAACTGCTGAAATGTTAAACAGAAATATGAAGGTTTGATAGAAATTTGTAATTAAATGGACATGTTGCTTATCGTACACTAACAGTGATCCAGAGGCCTGTTAGACGGGTGCGCATATGCTGTCCAGCTGTGACAGTTTCTAGCTGGGTGAATAATAGCTAATTATGAGCAACATCCATTTCACCAAGAGCCACTGCACAATGAAATATGGATGGTTGTCAACAGCTCTGAACAAATCAAGATTTTTTCAATTTGTCACAATGGGTCATTATTAGAACAATGCAATGTTTTAGGACAAACATGCATTTTAAACCTATTTCTTGTTCAATTGCAAAACTAAAATCAGTAGTTCACATACAGAGAAAAATCTGTAAACATTGATTTGCTGGTTGAGCCAGAATTCCAGCAGTGGTCTTTGTTGAGGAGGCAGACGATGGCAGGGTTGATATTTGAATACACTTTGTTGGAGTAGTGATTTCCTGCTATGTTCTCTTGATCAGTCGCAGGAAGATTCTGAAGCAAGCCAGGGCAGCCATCTGTTATGACACAGAGGGTGAAGGGGAAGTAAAGAGCTGTGCAGTAAACATTTTGCTGCTACTCTTATCACCTCCAGGATTAAATTAGAAGTAAGTGTGAAAAGGAGAGGTTGCACTTCCCTTCCCCTGCTATCAATTTGCACACAGCCACTGACAGAAGAAAGTTAGTGCAAAATGAGACGGAGATAAAGAGAATGAGGAACAAGTTCACTGTTTTGAACTCATTTGTGATGTGAAGAGCATTCCAGGAGTTAGCTGGTGATGAAGGTGTGCCTTCTGTGTTTGAATCTGTCTCATCAGCTCATCACAAGTTGATTTACTTGATGATAAATGATTGTAGCCTCCTCAGGCAATCGATAAGTAAAACTGAGGTAACAGTAGGGGTAAAACAAGCCCATTTGTCCCAGTTCAAATTAAATTCAGCTTGTTGGAATCTCAATATATGAGTAAGTCTTTCCATGTCGAGGGTCCTCTCAACTATGTCAGCATTCATGTTTTTTATGACATTCTACTTTCAGCAGCATTTGGTCAATTGTCTGTGAGTAAAGGAGACCTGTGTGTGGTGGTAGGGCCCAATTTGATATCTTTTAATGGGGCCCTAAATGTCTGGCGGTCTCACTTTTTGTCAGTACTGTTTTGATGGTCATTCAGTGCTGTTAAACACACAGTTAATACTGTCCACCAATACTCAAACATGACAAAGCATTTTGAAGTTGACAAGGAAAGGGTTGTGGCGAGAATTACTCAGAATTATGGCAATATGGCTGAAAACTGTATCACGATAAAAGTGTTTCAGTGTATCAGTCGCACTGGTGTATAAGACACGGTGTATTTTGGGGGTTGTCATGCTGGGAAAAAGACTTTTCTATTAAGGACTAGTTAATTTGAATGCATCAGTAACTATTCATTTATAAACACATATGTTTATACTCTAAAACTTTCTCAATTTAGAGTCCCAAAAACTCTATCAGATCTGTCACTGTGTGCAAATAGACTACTGCACGCTTTTGCACATTGCACTTCAACATCAGTTTGGTCTGTAAACATCACATCTACTAGTGTCTAAAATACTTCTTATCAACACACGATCATTTTCCTGTACAACATTAAATTACGGCATTAATGGGTCATCAAATCTATTTTCATTAGGTGCCAGCACAGCTGGACTGTGCAGTGCATGCTAAACACAGATGTTTATAGGACCTTACAGTTCATTATATTTACAGTTATAATTATTGTTCTTAGTGTGGACAGCCTTTACATACCTATGATCATATCCAGATCCAACCTCTCTGTATTTTACAGGTGAATAGGACACACCTCACTGTTAGCGTGTCACTCCATACGTTGCTAGGTTAACAGGGAGCGAGTGAGTTTGTTCATGCAACCACCTTGTTTCGCTTTTTTTTTTCCCTTCGGTGGTTTCTTCCAATGAAATTCAGTGAAATTATCAAACTTTCTACCAAACATATTTTTTATTGATATTGATTATGTGTCTATCACTATCAAATTACGTTCAGACTTTCATCTTCCTCAGAGCATAAATTCTATTGACAACCCCTGACTTTTCTACTAGCGCTAACATCAGGTTAACTTTTTTGCTTATAACCAAATGCCTGCAAACTCCTGACATTCCTGTCAACCTCAGCTGTGCTTTGTGCTTGATGCTAACTAGCCAACATGCTTACACGCTAAACTAGGATGGTAATTATTATACCAGATAAATATCAGGATGTTAGCATTGTCATTATGAGCATGTTAGCATGCTGATGTTTGTCTTTTAATCATCAAATTCAGAATCAAGTTTTTTAAATCCTATTTCCTAGGTTTTGTGTTTTGTAATATTAAAAAACAACAATTTGATTTAGAAAAAATAAAAACCACAAATAATGAGCCATTAGTAATGTTTGAGAGGCCTGGTATTATCCCCTCCAGATAATCCTTTTAGCCAGTCACAGCACAAGAAAGCAACATGATCAGGTGTTTGATTGGCTGCCTGCAATCTCTATGCAATTCAGCAGTATCTACAGAACAGATCTGCTTTAAATAGCTTTTTTTCTTGCACTCCATGATGATGATCTGTAGGTAAAGTAAGTGAGTTGCACACAGTGTTTGTTTCTGATTTTTTTTTCAGTGAAAATACAGGGTTATTTTGTTGAGTAAATCGTATACGGAAATGTGCAGCATGTAACATATTTGCCTACCGAAAGAGCTCCATGTCCAAGGAAGATGCCCTTCATTGCTGCTTCCTTGTTGTTTAACTCATCCACGATGACTCCATGACAGTTCTGTAATGAGATGAAGACAGGAGAAACTGTGAGCTCTAGCTGGGACAAGGACACTAGCTGTTTACACTGTTTTGAGCAAACACACACAAAACTTAAAGATGAACTCAAAACCAAGGCTTTCATACTAAACACCCTCTTTTACCAAATTCATTAGAACAGCCATCTGATCTTGGCACCAACTTACAGGAAAACTGACTGTATCTGGTTTTGGACAGATTTCTTTAGCCAACTTTTTTCCTTCCACTCCAC
Source organism: Scomber japonicus (assembly GCF_027409825.1). Lineage (NCBI taxonomy): Eukaryota > Metazoa > Chordata > Actinopteri > Scombriformes > Scombridae > Scomber > Scomber japonicus. The sequence goes on along the minus strand of NC_070595.1, from coordinate 9,548,830 downwards.
AGCAGTGAAACTACACAGCAGAGTAAGAAGAAAAGAGATTAAAAAAACACTCAACAAAGCCTCAGAATTGCACTAAAGAAACATCATATTTGACATCAGTAATAAACTGCACATAAATGTACAGAGGAAGGATCAAATACACAAATTAGAAACGCATTAAGTAGAAAACACTTTGAGACAAAGTTAAACTGCTTTTGATCAGAGTGAATAAGTAACATTTTGTACTTACTATGTTGTGGATTAATTTAAGAGAGCTACCAGTTGCTCGGCCTTCTTTATGCAAATACACAGTATATGTTATAGTGTAGAACTCCACAATCTGATGCACAATCTTAACGAAAAATAAAACAGTCAAGATCATAAACAGTAATTGATTTTTTTAAAAACATATCTTTTCATCATGGTTTTGTGACCCTCTTGTCCTTTTCCCTCCTTTTTTCCCCCCTCTCACCTTCTCAAAATATACACAGACAAGCACTCCAACGACAACTTTAGCCACACTCAGAAGGCCCAGAAGGACAGAGAACTGAAAAGGGAGAGAGGAAAATGAACATAAGTGTAAGACCTTAATGAGTTTGAGTTTATTTATTTGCACAGGTTAAAATCAAACAAATGAATACAAACAAGAAACAAAAAATCAATGTGTATGAAGAGGCCATGTGGGCATATTGATTACCTCTACCTAAATAATACACTTAAATAAATATAAAAGAAAAACAAGGTTAGTCTATTAAAAAATAAATAGGATTATAAAACAAACATTAAAGCCTTTTTAAAAATATGTTCAAAAGGACTTTAGGGGTGAAGAAATCTGAGCTACATGAAAAGAGTTTTTCCATAAATTGGGACTCCTATATCTGATTGAAAACTGACTTCCTGTTGTTAGATGTTTGGGAAGATGATTATCTGAGTAAGAGTGAATCTAAGAGTTAGTTTTAAAATAAGATCTAAAATGATCTGGAATATTTCCCTCCTTGAGATGTATACATATTAAAAGGTACATATTTGGGAAATGTTAATATCATAGTTTGTGAGAGGTAAAGTGTAAAGTAGAGGAGTTTGAAATAGAGCTGCTGGGGAGCAGATATTTGAGTGGGTTGTAATCCTGACCATGCGTTTTTGTTGAAGAAAGATTCTGTGGAGGGTTGTGGGAAATGTACTAAAAAAATAATAAAGAATGAATACATTGTTTGTCAGCAAAATAGCTTCATTTTCTAATTATACATTATATAGACTAACATAATCAATGTGTTCTATCTAGTTCAGTTTATAGTCAATCATTACTCCAAGAAATATAGCTTGTTTTTGTTTTTGACTTGAGTCATGTCATTACAGTTAATAGTAGTAATAGTTAGCAGTATATAGGAACAGTTTGTTTACTTTAACCCTTCATTTGCAGAGTTAGCATCTTTAATCAATGACTGATCATTTGAGTGTGACAGAACCAAGGTGGTATCATCTGCAAACATTCAGAGAGAGATTATGTTGAACATATCTGGTAATTAAATGTTTTATATAAATGAGGAATAATAGCAGCTCAAACTGTAAATCTGCTTTGTCAACCTAAAGTCTGAACAAACTGTTCTCTGTGTCAAATGCTTTTGATAGATCAGATGAGACATGTTAATAATCAGTTAAACACACAGGAACAATTACTGTAAACAGTATATCACTTGTTCCACCAGCCTTAAAGTCATAACAATATAGTTAGTGCTGTAAAATGTAGTCCACTGAAGCATTTAACTTATAAAACTACTCTTGACTGAGTGCAATAACTATCATTTACACCTTTTACCACGTGTTCAGGCAGATACATTTCATTAGTATAGAAGCAGAAGTTTACTTCCTTATCGGTTGCCTAGCGCCTGAAATCAGCCTCTTGTTCACAACATGGCTGCCTGGTCATGAACAAAATAATAGGGTTTGCTAATTGCAATGATAGATATGCCAAGGTTTTCTCCTGGTTGAATTGATATAAACTGGAGCAATTTGTTGCTGTGCTTAAGTCTTTGCTCCATTACTTTTATCCGTTGAAAATCAAAATGTTCATCTCCGTCACAGCTTGTTCTCATCTTCTCCTTGAGGCAGATGCAGTAATTGTACCTTTTGTACTTGATCTCTGTAGCTATGAAATATGAGTGATCTTTAGTTTCTGATGACACACTGCACAGGATGTGGCAATTCTCTCTAATGTAGTATTTGTAGTCACTGTACAAACCTTGAACTTTTTTTGTCATGTCTGATTATCATTTTCTTTCACAAATACAAATACAATTTTGGCAGAATGCGGGCAGACAAAATAAAATGTAAAATCTGAGCCTTGTTGCTTTTGCAACATTCCTGTGATCAAACTATCACGTTAGAGGGAAAGTTAGGAAACATAAGAACTAAGAGCTCAAGAAAATGAGACATGCGCTGTATTTCCAAATAATGTAAAGCCAAAATAATAAGTAGTTTGTCACATTTGCTCTTTCTATTTTTTTGTCCTTGAACTCTGGTGCCAATCGACTGCTACATGTATAATGTCACAAATGACAAAACTGTTTCTTGTTTTCAGATCACCCTTCAAAATAATCCACTCAAGGAGTCTACAAGGTTTTTTCAGATGAATGCTTTTAAAAGTTAATTTTGCATTTCAATAGTTGACATAGTATCTCCATTGAGTAGGACAGGCTATTGTAATCACACAACAGGATACACAAACTTGGCTGTAGGAAATGACAAGGAAGAAAAAAATGTCTCACCACTTGCTGAGCACATTGGTTCTTGCTGAAGGCGAAATAGTTTCCAAACGCGGCCAAAACCAGCATCACTGTACCCAGAACCAACATTACCTTCACACCTGACGAATAAACACAAGTTACTCAATAAATAATCTGTGGCAAAATTACCTTCATATATTATTGGTGGGGATTTTGGGGGGGGGGGGGGTTGTACACAAGTTCACTCACCATGAACAATTGCATCTAAATCTCGCTGATCTAAATCGGGCTCATCAAAGAAGACTATGGTGATCGTGCTGAATCTCAGCCACAAACCGAGGCTCAACAGAGTAATCCCCATCCCCTGCCAAACATGAAGTGGCACACAAACATACACAAAATTAGAAATAAGTATTACATCAACATATTTAAAAAAAAAAATACATGTCAGCATTAATTAATTGCAAATATAGATATAGATGAGAATGAGCCTTCCACTACTGTGTATGTTTGTTTGGCCGAGGGGGGTCAGCACCTTGGAGAGAGCCACTGCCACAGTCCTAACAACTGTATGAAAGATTAACATGATTAAAACATTTTTTGAACAATATTTAACACATGTTCTTGTGATGACATTGATCATGTGTCCATACCTGTTACTCCATGACTGAACAAAACTATTATAAAGAGAACCTAACGCTGTAATCAAAAGATAAACAAATGAAAACAAAGTACCACGATGTCTGTGTGGTGCAGCTGCATGCAGGGTGACTGATGGGAGGAGACATGAAAATATGCAGCACAAAATAAGTTGTTGGTGTTTTTGTGGAAGATGGGTCTCAGAACCACGTCTGCTTCTGGAGGAAAGTCACTCCACTACTACTTAGTGATTTTATCAACAAGAAAAGCATCTGTACATCTGTGGTTAAAACATCTGTATTGATCTGTTAATGAATGTGGGTGATCATGTCTGTTATCCACAGCTGTTTATACTGTAGGACTGACATGTTGATAAATGTGCAGCCTCTGAGATGCGGCACAAAGCGCATTGCCATTAGGCACAGCAGCTCACTGCTTATTAAATCAGCTGATGACACCAGGCTACTACAGTATAACCACACACACTTCTACTACCATCAGAATAGTCGGTTATAACTCCATATTCTTCCATTTTATGAATTAAATGTTGGGTTAGCAGCTCATCAACTAACTTTCTTTTCAGCAAAAGTAACTCATGTTTTATTCTTGAAATGCATTGCTTGACAAATGTGCCGTTATAATAGCAATCTGCCAAAGTGACAGCACTCCTGGCTTTTAAAGGGAATGCATCTAAAACACACCTATCCAACCCTTTTGGATCATTCGACGAGTGCAAAGACCATTTTTCTGCCCTTAAAATAGCAGAATTGGACTTGGCCACAGCCTTCACCCCATGCACTGTAGATCATTAAAATAGGACCCTACATGTCTTATTCACCTCACATTTTTTTATTGATAATACCAGATGACAGACAGAATGTGGGGCAGCTAGGCAAGCAAAAGCAACATTTAGGACAAAAACAAAAAAACATATTTGTAGAATTAAATACATTAACCTAAATTCTAAACATGTCGAAAATTGTTAAATTGAAGCAGAAGAAGTTTCTGCTGCAGTTAGTATTTATCAGAGGCTTCGGACAGTTAAAAGAAATGTCTTTTGAGCCTGAGAGTTTTATTGCTTAGCAAATTGCTGATGAGAACATAATGTATGCTTTTTATATTGTTTGTTCTTAAGTTGCTCCGCTGTATGTTTTTGTTTCTTAATAAAAGAGGCCCATCTAGGTAATCCCAGGCCTACCCAATAATAATACTCTGTACTCGCCACTGCTTGATGTTCCACAATGATGTTGACAACTCTAATTTGGCTTTGTCAAAGAAAAAAAAGTGTTCCGGTGTCTCATTTGTTTCCTCAAAACTGCATAGTGTTGTAGTTTAGTGGACTTACCGCAAGGATGAGGTTGAAAATGATGAGGAGGAGTTTGCCACATCTGCCCAGAGCCATGATGACCAGCGGTTTGTGTGGTGGTGTGAGTCCTTGTTAATGTCTGTAAGGTGAATAGGGGTCAATGACGTGGCGCTACTTTTTTTGTGTCCATGTGGTTTAGTCAAATTTAAAGGACTTTGAAAATAAACACATGAATACCTAGCACACATTCTTTTCTTGTGGACCCGGCATAAAAAATATGCTTTTAATCCATTTAAAACAATATATTAGAGGATTATGGCAAAAAAGTCCCATTGGTGTAACCATCAAAACTTGTATCAAGTAATTGCACTTGCTTAAAAATGCTCAAATTCTCTATAAAACACCACATCAACTAGTTTGGTATGATCTTACATGATCAATCTTTTGCAGAGGGATTTCAGCAGTTGCTGTGCAGTAGCCAAGTGTGGAGGGAATTTAAGTGGAAGGTAATCATGAGACACCTGAAATTATGGCAAAATTTGGCAAAACACACTCAAATATATGCTGGAAATATTGCGGCCCACACATTGGAAATCAGACCCACATATTTTAGTTATGTCAGAAACTTTAAACATTCTGAGAAGAAGTGTTTGAAACACTTAAAGAAGTATCTGGCAGAAGCATTACAATGGACCCAACAGTGGCTTTACTCGGTCTATTACCAAAAGGCATTGAAGGAAGAGCCAAAAAATATGTCCTACAAATACTACTAGCAACAGCAATTAAATGCATTACAGTTAGGTGGTTAAAGCCCGACCCTCCAATATACAATATGTGGACTGAGGAAATAAAGGAAATATATCAGATAGAAAAAATAACATACTCCCTGAGACTTCAAAAATACATATTCATTAAAAGGTGGAGCCCTGCCGTGGGTATACTAGTATAATGATGAACCCTTGCGTAGGTTTTGAATTCAATCTACATTATTAGTCCGATTTTTTAATTAGATTTTTTAATTTCTTTTCAAATTTCACTTTATTTTATTTTATTTTATTTTATCTTTTCTGTTGTTACAGTCTTTGGTCCCCTAATTGTCATCATGTCCTTATTAGTATTACTTTGTATTGAAAACTAATTTGAGAAAACAGCAGATAATATGAAGAATGTGATTCTGTATGTATGATTATTGATGAAATAAAATAAAAATTAATAAATCGCTATGAAACACTATTCCTGGAATCCTCTGATTAAATATATATGTATGTATATATATATATATATGTGACCCCCCCCCCCCCCCCATGTATCAATGTATTTGTTTTTGCTTTATTTTATTTTATAATACTTTTATTATCTTTATATGTAATCTTTTCCTTTTTACCTTGTATGTGTAATAAGTTGCTGAATAGTTTAGACTGACTGTGTGATGTGATGTTTACTTGTATCATATTTTCCATTGTTGTTTCAATAAAAAAAAAAGAGAGAGAGAGACATTAGTTTTAACATTACAGCAATGCGACACACCTGCTAACGGAATAAATACCTGTATTTGTAAGAGGCGTCGGTAGTCTTTCTTCTACTGAGCAGTAAGTAGAGATGGGCCACAAACAGTCTACAAGTCTTCATTTAGTATGCGCTATGTCCCGCCTCCTCACCTCCGCTCACTAATTTGATTTGCTGAGAGGTGTTACTGATAGTCCGTTCGAGCAGAGACAGAGCTCGGCGCTGCCGGATACTTGGAGGGTCCTGATAAGAATTAAACGAGAAATAAAACTTTCGGAAACGAGAGCTAACTTTGCATAAGTCTTTTTTTAGTGATCTGAGGTGGCACAAACAAAAAACTGAGGTATTCATTATCATATGTTGGACAAAAGCGTAATATTACAGCCAATGCAATCATGCAATCTTCAAAGAATCAGTGAATGGTGTGTCTGTTCTGAGAGCAGATTCAATTCTTTCTGACTTTCTTTCTATCTTTATGTATTTCTTGTTAATTCATACAAAGCAGAATAATATGATATTTTCGCACTACATGCACAGATTTGAGACCAATCACCTGTGATGAAAGGCATTATACCACTGGGTCCGTGTATATTTTGGTCGTTAGATTTCCTTTTCAGGAACGAGTATTGAACAACAACAAAAACGACTACAGACTACAGTAACTGAGATAACCACTCTTCATACTTCACTGATCAGAAAAGTTGATCAGAATGCACAACATATTGAACCCTGTACACTCTTAAAACCAACGTGTTGAAAATAACACAATTTTTGTTGGTTTTTAATAATTTTTATTTGGGGAATGTTTGGCATATTTGGGGTCCTTTACGACCAGTCAATCATTGTTTGAATGCCACAGTTTATCTGAGAAGTGTTGTTGACTTCTAAAGACTACCTCCTGCATGATAATGCACCATGTTGCAAAGCAAAAGACATCTCAAACTGGTTTCATGACTTCAGTGTACTTCAGTGTACTTCAATGGCCTCCCCAGTCACCAGATCTGCATCCAACAGAAATAAAATGACTGTGGGATGTGGTAGAACGGGAGATTTGTAGCATGAATACGCAGCTCACAAATCAAATGATATAGTCATGTCAAATCTATTTTTTTAAGATTTATTTTGGGCTTTTTATGCATTTATTCAGATGGTAACTGGCAGAGAGGTTTATAGGAAACAGGAAGAGAGGGGAATGACCTGCAGCATAGGTCCCTGGTTGGATTTGAACCAGGGACACTGCAATTATGTTGCATGAGCTCTAACCACTCGACCACCACAGCACTCCAACATGGAGAATCTTAAAGGTTTCCATCATCTTGTGGAATCCAAGCATGAATATCTGTGGCTGTTTTGAGAGCAAAGAGAGCCCTATCCAGTATTAATATATGTTCCTAATAAAGTGCACTGTGAATGTATATCAAACCAATTCTGGTTTCGCACACCCCCACATACCCAGTGTACATTCATACCCCAGAAACTGGTGCACAACAGGATGCTCTGCCTGCTATTAACATCAGTGAGAGTGAGTGTTGTTAATGTTTTGGTGTGGTATGTGTGACTTCTCTCATGCATGGGTGTGAGAGAAAAAGAATAATGTTCTCTGTTCAATTTATGAGCTATATATTTACACCTAGAGAGCTTTGCTCCATTGTTCTAATGATTTAATAGAGAAGGTCTCTTCTCTCCCTGACCTTGTTGCACTTCCAGTACATCCAGGCTTGTATGAAGACATTTTTTCTATCAGCAATAAAGTATAATACTGTACTGAAATAAACAGCATCACTTCCTATTTCTCTTTCCACCCGTCCGTGGGGTGTCCCAGGGTGAATACTCTTGAAGTGCCCCCCTCCTCTGACTTTTCATGAAAAAAAGGGAAATTTACTATGGTCTGAACACCATAGATTTACAAGAACCTATAGCTACAGTACAGGCTTAGCACACATACTACACAAAAAGTTAAGACCCAACCAAAACACGAGTGCCACACAAGCCCTTACACTAATGCTCAAATCTGAATGCAACTCACATCTCTATGTAACACGTAATGCTAAATATTATTATTTTCATCATAAATGACTTGTATGAAGACTCCATGCAAAACCATTACCAAAATATATTGCACACATACCAACCAAACCAATTGTTGCAAGCATATATATGAATACCAACATAGGAACATATTTTCTATCAGCAATGTGCTACTGTACTGAAATAAACAGCATCACTTCCTCTTTCTCTCTCTCCACGACTCCATGGTGCTGATTCAGACGTAGTCTGGGGCTGTGTGTCACATATTTGGCCAGAAATAATGTAAAGGCCTGTCCACACCAAAAATTATAACTATAACGATAACTACAAATATATAGTTTTAAAAATCATTCTAACTCAAGCGAATGGTCACATACTATACCTATAACTATAACATAGACAATGGAAAATAATATAATTGGATCACTTTCAGAGAAACACTGACAGCCAATCAAAATCCAAATTCAAGAAAGGATGAGCTTGTGGGAAGAAATGAGTTATGTTTTTAGTAATTCACTACTGAGTCACATTATGAATTCCTGTCAGAATATGATGGAAAGTGTTCACTTTTTTTCTAAATCTGAAATTGAAGTTGTTGCAGTAATTGGGTTCTCCAGTGAGACATGCTGGCAGTACAAAATACAGACACAGTAATCCTATATCCTCCACTGTGTGTTCAGTCTTTTTGTTTTTGTTTACCAGTCTGGGCTTCGAGGGGCCAGGCATGGATCAGAGGTCAGCAACTCAGCAGCTCACAGGAGAGCTGGCAGAAGCTGCAGCCAGTGGTAGAGTGTGGAGACGACACTATGACCCTCATTCTCAGGTGAGACTATATGTTCTCCCAGGTTTAGGTTGTGATTCAGATTATTTTAGGAGAATGGGACCTGTTTTTCATTAATGTATAATGTATGTTGAAGCACTTTAGTTACACGAGTAGCACTGAAGTAAATGCAACTGATGAATTCTAAGTTGCAGGGACTGTGATATTAGTTAGTCCAACTTAAATAAATGTCTTATTTGGAATATACACACAGTATATTTCACCAAATTCTGAATAATCTATACTAAGTCAAGAGTACAGCATAAGTAAATTATCAAGTGATCTAAATAATATAATATACTAAATAAACATTTGTTAGTACAACATACAATACCTATTCCCCTTTAGTTTCTTTAAGGCAATAGGTTTGCATGCTTTTTTAATGTAAGATTAATCAGAATTTGCAGTGTAGGACGTTAGTTCATAAGTGCGTACGCTCACAACTTTATCTTTATTCTTATAGTTATTGTTCTTCGTGTGGATGGCCTTTTACACGCCTATAATCATATCCAGATCCAACCTCTTGCTGCATTTTTCTGGCGTATAGGACACACCGGTGTATTAGACTCATCATAAATAAATAAAAAGTTCAAGGTGCATCTTATACACCGTTATTTAAAATTTTCCTCTGGTGATGTCATCTGCAGGGGTTTTTCTTTGTGTCCACATACCTCCATTTGTTGGCTGATGTTAGTGTGAGTATCTCCAAAATTTTGTTGGCTACAAAGACCATATGCCATGCAGGACTCAGACTGAAGCCACAGTAGAATCAGATCATAGGAAAGTTCTGTCAATGGGGATTGTGAGTTCAGATTTGATCAGTTTACTTAACTGGACTCCAGTCAGGGCTGCAGATAACTCATATATATAGTCAATTGCTTTAGAGAAGCTATTACAAATGAGACTCCCCCATCTGTTTTTAATGCTTTTATGTATACTACTGAACCATATGCTCTCAGAAAATGTGTAATTCTATGAAACATCAGGAATGGATATTGCCATCATACCACTTGGGGAAGGAGATGTCTGTCAGTTTTGGGAATTCACTCTGCTGTTCACCCCATGCTTGTTGCAGGTTACCAGTGGGTATAGGCTGATCCCATTGCTTATTTTTCACCCAGAGCTGCTGGAGCAGGACTTTGGCTCTAGTGGTGAATGGGATGATGTCTTCTAAGGGGTCATATTGTGAAGCCAGCACTTTGTACACATTCTTATGATTAGAGTTTGGCAGAAAACAGGTCTGTGTTTATAGCCAAAGTTATCAGAGACACAATGCCAGCTTAGCCCTAGTGCGACCTCTGCTGGATCTGTCTGGTGTTTATTCAGCCAGAGCTCAGTACTGTCTGATCTGACATTTGATGGTATGTGATCAACAACAGATTGGAAATTACTTGCCCATTGCCTGATTTAAAATAGGTGAATGAGCAGTTGAATACAGCTCGATGTTTGCCATTGTGTTCCACTATGTGATGGGGAATATACTTAGGACGCACCTTTCTTTGTTAACAGAGGGGTTGTGTAAGGTTAAGATCCATCTACTTTTTTGGTGGTTTTAGAGCAGACACAGAACAATGAAAATACATGACAGCAATGGTAAGTATGAGCAAATCACATATACCATACAGAATGACATAAGAGAAGAAAAAGAAAGAAATAATTAAAAACGAGACAAACAGAATATTGAAACTATATAGGATCTTACATGGATAATTCTTAGAATGTTCACAGTTTAGAAATTATACATGAATCAGGGAATATGTAGCTAAGGCAATGAATCAAAATCAAAACCCAGGAAAGAGCATTTGGGAAATACAGATTGAAAGGTGCCCACAATTCATCAAAATACCCCTTTAAAACTGAGCTCAAGCATAAATATTTCTCCATACCACTGGTTAACAGTTGGAGGTCGGGACTTAATCCACTGGAATAGTATGCATCTCCTAGCTAATCAAAGAAGCTTGTATAGGAGTTTTTACTGGGGACTTTCCTGAAATATTCAGCAGAAACAAACCAAGATTTATTTGTATGATCTTGTCAAGAATTAAGTTAATTTCCTGTGAGACTCCCAAAATTTAAATATCAAAGGGCAGCGCCAAGATGCAATAAGACTCAAGCTCCTGCTTGCACTTAACACAGAGGGGAGAGATCTCAGGATAGAAAGTATTCAGAGATTGGGGTGTGCGTTGTAATCTATGGAGGATGCTGTACTGACTCCATTAGCCTGTTGCACAAAAAAATGTTGCCTACTGATTCCCCTGCATTGGACCATACTTCCTCTTCAAACTCAGTTGCCAAGTCCTTGTTCCACAAGTTTTTAATTTTTCTATTATGGCGATGTAGCAAGAATGAGTCGATAACTGAGACTATTGACTGGGCTTCAGGGAGATCTAGACTATTAATGAAATATCTGACTTGAAGATAGCCATAAAAATGTTGAGATGGTACACCATATTTGGCTCTGATTTGTTCAAAGATGACAATTTATCGTCCTCAAATAGATCCCCAACAATTCTAATACCGTGATAATACCAACACTGAAATATGTTTGTACCAAACATTTGATTTCACAATCTTCCCCGACGTTCTGATTGTGTTCATCATAATTGGACTGTTTTTGACCTCGATTGGAAGCAAAGACGTCTTATTAGCAACAAAGGCTGAGTGGAGACACAGAGGGGCAGTGCCAGGCGTCAATTTGGATTTCCTGTCTTGAATCCACAAAATGTCTTAGCCACCCTAACACTATACGTATATGACATGCTGAATTATAAAACATAACGTCAGGCAGTGAAAGACCACCCTCTCCCTGGGCAGCCACAATATTGTAAGATTGAGAAATGTTTTTTTCCCATGCCAGAAGAATTTTGAAGTAGCTTTATCAATATCAGAAAATACAGACTTATTTATCCTCAAAGGGAGCATTCGCATTGGGTAGAGAATTCTCATGAAAACATTCATTTTGATTAGACTCATTCTACCCATCCAAGAGAGGGGACAGTTCAAACCACCTGAGCAGATCACTTTAAATAAAGATAAAATGGGGGGAAATTAAGATTATATACACTATATTTCCAAAAGTATTGGCTCACCTGCCTTGACTCGTATATGAATTTAAGTGACATCCCATTCTTAATCCATAGGGTTTAATATGACGTTGGTCCACCCCTTGCAGCTATAACAGCTTCAACTCTTCTGTGAAGGCTTTCTACAAGGTTTCGGAGTGTGTTTATGGGAATTTTTGACCATTCTTCCAGAAGCGCATTTCTGAAGTCACACACTGATGTTGGAAGGAAGGCCTGGCTCTCAGTCTCTGCTCTAATTCATCCCAAAGGTGTTCTATCAGGTTGAGGTCAACCAGTCACGTTCATCCACACCAAACTCTCTCATCCATGTCTTTATGGACCTTGCTTTTTGCATTGGTGCAGTTATGTTGGAACAGGAAGGGGCTATTCCCAAACTCTTCCCACAAAGTAGGAGTGTCTCACTGAGATTATATTCTGTTTATTGTTTGTTTTATTATTCTGAGAGCTGAGAGAATCTTTGCACTGGACAGTCAAGACACTGTGCTGGTGTCATGACCTCAGATCACCACAGGGAGGCAGAATAGTATTCAGTACTGAGAGGCTTGGAGTCTGTGACTGTAACCAGACACCTGTATGGTGACTAAGTATAGACAGGGATTACTGTTATTATGTAGTAAACTAATTTCAGTGTTTTTCCCTCTTTTATTTTCTCCCTTCAGATATTATTTTGCTTGACAGAAGGGTGCTCTGCTGCATACAGTGACTGCATCAACAATAAGTAAGCTCTACAGATAAGACATAAACAGAAAAGGAAGTGGTCCATTAGTTAATCATGAGGTTTACAAGGATCTGTATGGTGAAATCAAGGCCCATGACCTCTAAAAATATCCACAACCCAGACTTCACATGCTACACCCATACCACACAAATGGATTATTTTCAATGCCCTGAATCCATGACAAGGTTTTCAGCTTTGTGTTTGCATGATTTCATAGAGTAAAATGTGATTCACCAGCTTATGTCCCTTTAGATGTTGGTCATCACCATATTAACTTTTTTTCTCATAGGTCCCAACAGTGATGTGCAAACAACGAAATAAAGCAACATTTACACCACTGATTTTTTTTGTTTAATCTTTTTATGGAAATAACATTCTTTTAACAACTTAACCATAACAATATAGTGCAATGCAATAACTTCTACTACACAGTGCAGAGAGAGAAAGAAAAGCAATAAAAGGCATTTAAATGTTTTTCTTTCTATACAGATCACTTCTGATTTTATTTGGTCACAGAAGCTTTTGACAGCTACACATACCAAAGGGAATGCATACGTTAATGACAAGCTGTTTTTCTCAGATACAAAATGGCTTTCAAAGGAATGTAGCACTTAATGCTTCACAGTTATATAACAATTCAATGAAGAAGTTTATACAACCAGTTTAATGGTCTCAAACAGAACTTAATAATATCTTTTGTCACACTCAAGAATGCCCTTTCCTTTATTTTGAGGCCAGTCTGTGTGGTCCTTGTGACACAACATGAATAGAAAACAAAATGTACAAACACGCTACCATATGTAACACTACAGCTCTATAGAAAAGAAATTAGCAGTGACAAAACAGTGAAACTAACTGCAGGCAAATACCCTGGCACACTTGTAAAAACTCGAAAAAAATAAAAGTTCCCTTTTGCATGTATGCATTAATCTTAACACAAATTTTAACACTTCACCAGTGGCTGTGGGGTCACGCAAAACATCACCCAGTGTATTCAACTTTTCCCCAGAACTGCCACAATGTTGATCAAAGACACTGCATACTGTAATAACTGCTGAAATGTGAAACAGAAATATGGAGGTTTGATAGAAATAAGGAGTCTCCTGTTCTCCTTCCTGCTGCATTTGTAATTAAATGGACATGTTGCTTATCGTACACTAACAGTGATGCAGAGGCCTGTTAGACCAGTGCGCATATGCTGTCCAGCTGTGACAGTTTCTAGCTGGGTGAATAATAGCTAATTATGAGCAACATCCATTTCACCAAGAGCCACTGCATAATTTTTTTTTAAGGCACAATGAAATATGGATGGTTGTCAACAGCTCTCAACAAATCAAGTATTCACAATGGGTCATTATTAGAACAATGCAATGTTTTAGGACATAAACATGCATTTTGTAACATATTTCTAGTTCAATTGCAAAACTACTAAAATCAGTAGTTCACATACAGAGAAAAATCTGTAAACATTGATTTGCTGGTTGAGCCAGAATTCCAGCAGTGGTCTTTGTTGAGGAGGCAGACGATAGCAGGGTTGATATTTGAGTCCTCTTCTTAATACACTTTGTTGTAGTATGCAGTGATTTCCTGCTGTGTTCTCTTCAACTTTTGCAGGAGGATACTGGAGCAGACCAGGGCAATAATCTGTCATGCAGACACAAAGGGTGGAGGGGAAGTAAAGAGCAGGGATGGGACAAAGAGCTCTGCAGTGAACATCTTGCTGCTACCCTTATCACCTCCAGGATTAAATCACAGCCACACAATGAGAGAGCGTGAAAAGGAGAGGTTGCACTTCCCTTCCCCCGTTATCAATTTGTGAACAGCAATTGAAAAAAGGAAGCTGGTGCAAAACGAGACAACAGACAAGGAGAAAGAGAATGAGGAACAAGTAGACAGAAAGAGAATGAGGAACAAGTAGATACCTAAAGAAGAATCCAACCTTGTAAACTATTATTCACTCATTTGTGATGTGAAGAGCATTCCAGGAGTTAGCTGGTGATGAAGGTGTGCCCTCTGTGCTTGAATCTGTCTCATCAGCTCATCACAAGTTGATTTACTTTAAATGATTGTAGCCTCCTCAGGAAAACTGAGTTAACAGTAGGGGTAAAAAAAGACTCCCTCTTTTATATACAAACCTCTGTGGTTATATAAAACCCCCATAGTCTGTTTTGAAAACAATATAAATAAACCTCCACATTAATGTTTTTAAATGATGACATTCCAAACTTTTGGCACATCAGCAGCATTTGGGTAATTGTCTCTGAGTAAAGGAGATACAATAGATGGAGTTTTATTGTGTCTTGGGACTTTAAAGATGGATTTTCCTTTAAAAATGGAGCTGAAGACACCCTGCAGTGACATGTTGAGCAATGAAGGGAATGGATGAAAACTTACATTTGTATTCTATAAGCCAGGGCATTGTGGAAAAGGACAGGTTGAGGGTGAGAGTGAAAGAAGGGCACTAAGCCTGAGCCACAGGGATATTTGCCACAGTGAGAGGGGTGAAGACGACTGGATCTTGGTCAAGATGGGGGTACAAAGTGTTGACAGATTGATGTTGAAGTGGCAGAGGTGTAGCCAGGTTTGCAGTGGATTGAGTCAGGATGATATACTGAGCAGATGAGGCAGACTGACGAAGCTTTGCTGAGAGGGTTGTGCTGCAAATCAAAGCTATGAACTTTGGGAACCAATGATTGAGGAGCATGAAGGGGTGTTAGACCAAAGAGAAACAGAGTGCACAGCCATTAGAACACTGTCATTAACTTTATGAACAATAAGAGCAAAAGTCAAAATTAAGCTGGTCTATAATCCTGCAACTGAATGAGGAAGTTACTTTCCACCAAAACAGCAGTCTCACTTTTAGTCAGCACTGTGTTTTGATGGTCATTCAGTGCTGTTAAACATACAGTTAATACTGTTCACCAATAATTACAGCTCAAACAAGACAACAAAGCATTTTGAAGTGAACAAAGCGAGGGTTGTGGCGAGAAAGACTTTAAAATGCAGATAACCTGGGTACTTCAAGTGTTGTTTAAAAGACATATAATAGATAAACTACAGTGTGTCAGCTTCTTTTTCTCTTGTTTTTTCCTGCTCCATAGATGTAATGTCAGTTAATCTAACACTGTGGTCCAAACTGACATATCTCAAAAACTGGATTGCTTTCAAATTACGTTCAGACTTTCATCTTCCTCAGAGGATGACAGATGAACCCCTGATTTTTCTACTAGCGCTAACATCAGGTTAACTTTTTTGCTTATAACCAAATGCCTGCAAACTCCTGACATTCCTGTCAACCTCAGCTGTGCTTTGTGTTTGATGCTAACTAGCTAACATGCTTACAGGCTAAACTAGGATGGTAATTATTATACCAGATAAATATCAGGATGTTAGCATTGTCATTATGAGCATGTTAGCATGCTGTTGTTTGATGTTTAATCATCAATGTCTTTGAAAAAAAGGGGGTTGTTCAGTAAATAGCCATAATATATGGAAATGTGGTATGGAAATGTGCATATTTGCCTACCAAAAGAGCTCCAGTTCCAATGAAGATACCCATCACCAGTGGAGCCTTGCTGTTAAACACATCCACGATGATCCCAGGACAGTTCTGTAATCGAATGAAGACAGGAGACACTGTGAGGTCCTTGGGACATGGACACTAGCTAGCCCAGATTCTGAAAAATATATCAGTTCAATTTCCATTACTATAGATTCAGTTGTTAAACAGATTTTGGCACCAACTTACAGGCATGATCAAGTGCTCAAGGATCCCATCTGGTTTGGGGCAGGTCTTTTTAGCCAGCTCTATGACAGGGACTCCTGTCACTCCACAACAGTGCAGCTACAGAGCAGAACAACAAGATTAACATTACTCAACAAAGCCTCAGAATTGCATCAAAAAACATCATAAACTGCACGTAAAAGTACAGAGGAAGGATCAAGTTCACAAATGAGAAAAACATTAAGAAACACATTGAGACAAAGTTAAACAGCTTTTCACACATCAGAGTGAATAGGCAAGAGTTTGCACTTACCATTTTGTGGATGAATGTGAGAGTGATACCAATGGCTGGGTCTCCACTAGTCAAATACAGAGCATACATGCTGGAGTAGAACTCCGTAATGTGCAGCCCAACCTTAATGAAAAATAAAACACAGTCAAGATCATAAACATAATTGATTCATTAAAAACGTATTTTTTAATCCCAGTTTTCTCACCTCATCACTCCTTGAATAGGCAAGCACTCCAATGGCAACTTCAGCAACAGCCAGAATGGCCAGAAGGACAGTGAACTGAAAGAAATAGAAAGAGGTAAATAAACATAAATGTAAGACCTTAATGAGTTTGAGTTTATTTATTTGCACAGGTTAAAATCAAACAAATGAATACAAACAAGAAACAAAAAATCAATGTGTATGGAGAGGAAAAAAGCCTGGTGGGTGTATTGATTACCTCTACTTAAATAATACACTTAAATATAAAAGAAAAACAAGCTTAGTCTATTAAAAAAACAAATAGGATTATAAAACAAACATTAAAGCCTTTTTAAAAATATGTTCAAAAGGACTTTAGGGGTGAAGAAATTTGGGACTCCTATATCTGATTGAAAACTGACTTCCTGTTGTCAGATGTTTGGGAAGATGGATATCAGATGATTATCTGAGTAAGAGTGAATCTAAGAGTTAGTTTAAAAATAAAATGTCCCTCCTTGAATTGTATACATATTAAAAGGTACATATTTGGAAAATGTTAATATCAACCAAGAGTAAGAAGACATTGTCAACAAAATAGCTTCATTTTCTAATTCTACATTATATAGACTAACATAATCAATGTGTTCTGTCTAGTTCATTTTATAGTCAATCATTACTCCAAGAAATATAACTTGTTTTTGTTTTTGACTTGAGTCATGTCATTACAGTTAATAGTAGTAATAGTTAGCAGTATATAGGAACAGTTTGTTTACTTTAACCCTTCATTTGCAGAGTTAGCATCTTTAATCAATGACTGATCATTTGAGTGTGACAGAACCAAGGTGGTATAATCTGCAAACATTCAGAGAGAGATTATGTTGAACATATCTGGTAATTAAATGTTTTATATAAATGAGGAATAATAGCAGCTCAAACTGTAAATCTGCTTTGTCAACCTAGAATCTGAACAAACTGTTCTCTGTGTCAAATGCTTTTGATAGATCAGATGAGACATGTTAATAATCAGTTAAACACACAGGAACAATTGCTGTAAACAAACAGTATATCACTTGTTCCACCAGCCTTAAAGCCATAACAATATAGTTAGCACCGTAAAATGTAGTCCACTGAAGCATTTAACTTATAAAACTACTCTTGACTGAATGCAATAACTATCATTTACAGCTTTTACCACGTGTTCAGGCAGATACATTTCATGAATTACTACATAGAAGCAGACAATTTAATTCCTTATCAGTTGCCTAGCGCCTGAAATCAGACTCTTGTTCACAACATGGCAGCCTGGTCATGAACAAAATAATAGGGTTTGCTAATTGCAATGATAGATATGCCAAGGTTTTCTTCTATTTGAATTGATATAAACTGGAGCAATTTGTTGCTGTGCTTAAGTCTTTGCTCCATTACTTTTATCCGTTGAAAATCAGATTTTTCATCTCTGTCACAACTTGTTCTGTCCTACAGTACAAGCCTTTGTGCTATGTAACAGTTAAGGAATGCTTCTGGACTCTCCCACATGGACCCTGATAAAAGGCTATGAGATAAAACCCTTAAAAATCATGGAGAAAACAAAGACACATTCGAGAAAATGATAACGTTTGATTCTGCAACATATTTGAACCCCCGCTGTTTGTTTATTATTACATTGTTGAGGACAAAACTGCACACCACAGTAAAATTAGTGCATGAAGGAGCATGCATTTTGCCACGCACTGAGAAGGTGATGACTGAAAACAAGGAATTGCTGAGTGCCAAATAAAGACAAGGGTCAAATGTGCAGAATCTCAGATATTCAGAGATCTCACCAGAGGCAGAGCTATGCGTTACTAAGAGACTCTCTTTCCATTCCTCTTTCCTCCCTCACATTCATTATTTTCCCCACAGGTGTGTTGTGGGGGTTTTCCAAAATGAAACCGAGACCATTTATGGCTAAATTGAAAAGTTTCACTACTTTGTTTCACTGTCTGTGTGGACAAGGTCTGTGTCTGCAGGCTGCAGGGAGTATAATAACTGTGAAACTGAACCACAAGAAGGAAGAGGTGGTTTTAAGCACAAGGTGAAATGCCAGAGTAATAACAAGTCTTCTAACCAATGAGACACCAAATACTTAACACCACCAAGCATTGGTAAAAACAAAGACAAAAACAACATCGAATCATGCTGAAATGCCACTGTAGTCAGGTTAATGTAGGTCAGACAAAAAGGTCTTTAAAGAACACAAAACATGAATTATGCTATTATGTATATTCTGCACAGGCTAACTATTGCTCTGCATTGTCATGACATTGTTTGTAGCTTTGAAATATGTGTGATCTTTAGTTCCTTCTTCTACTAGGGCTGTCACTTTTTACTCAATGTTCGAACATGACATGAAAAAACCCTATTGGAACTATAATTAACCCATTCTAATTTTAGAATGTCACCCGTAGCACATTAGACCATTTGTTTTTATCTTGTTGTATGCCATCTCATCCACCAGTGGGTACCCTAAAAGTTAGTTTAGTATGGAAAATATTCTAATACATTCAAATGAATAGTGTGACATTTGTTATTAATTTAAACTTGATTTTTGACTAAAGGGGAAAGCCCTATCTTCCACCCTTGTATTTTGTATCCTGTGTTTAATAGATCTGAAATCCGGTTCAACCAGCTATACCATGACACCTGCACACCCACTGTATTACTGGGTTGACTCTGTGTTTGTCTTGTGTCTCTGCCCATGTTGACTGTGGTGAAGACACAGCTGTGCCAAAATGTTTGTCTGTTTGCCCTACTAAAGGCTGCAAATCTATAACTGTGCTCCAGTTCATTTCATGTAAGAATGACTACTCTCTGAAAAACTGCATGACTTTTTATAGTTAAGTCAGTATTGATTTAAAGTGCAAACAAGTGATGTCAGCTAACTTTACTTCAAAACATGAGTGATGAATATGAGCAATACAACTCTCTCAGTTTGCTCAGTTGTGTTAGGACTGCAGATAACACTGAACATTTGGCCTTGAATAAAAAATGGGCCTCTTTCTCTGAAAGAAAGCACTTTAGTCTCCTTAATTATTGAATAGTTTGTTTGACAATGCAGCCTTTAAGCAAATGTAGTGTTTGTACTCACCATGCAAACTTTGTCATGTCTGATAATAATTTTCTTTCACACATACAAATTGAATTTTTGTTGAACACAGTTTCTTTTAAATCTGCTTTTTAAAAGAAGTCACTTGCATTACCAAACTATCACTTCATAATGTGTAATGTCTGTAAAGAAACAATTACTACAAAATTCTTCCACACTAGTATCTCCTTTTGACAGGTGTGTCAGATCTATCAAAAACTTCTACAGACTGATGATCATTTGTACTCACACCTGTTAATCATTCTACTTTAAATAGATCTTGGACTGTCTGCATTGTTCCTCTTTTGGATGCTATTTAGACAAATAGCGGTTATTTGGCGTTTGTCCAGAGCAGCTTGTGTAAAATCTGATGCAAGTACAACTTTTGCAAGCTCCAACAATGCGGGCAGACAAAATAAAATATACAATCCAAGCCTTGTTGCTTTCGCAATATCTCTCTGACTGCATGTCATCATGTTAGAGGGAAACTTAGGAAACATAAGAACTGAGAGCTCAGGACAATGAGAGATGAGCTGTATTTCCAAATAATGTGAATCCAAAATTAGCTTTTCACATTTGCTGCGTTTATTATTTTGCCCTTGAACTCTGCAGCTGTTATCTGTCGACTAATACATGCATAATGGAAAAAAACTTAGTTAATTTTGGATTTCAATAGTAGACACAGTACCTCCATTGTGTAGGACAGGCTATTGTAATCACACAACAGGATACAAAAACTTGGCTACAGCCTCAATTTAAAAGGAAATGACTGTGTGAGGAAGAAAAAAGTCTCACCACTTGCAGAGAGCATCGTTTCTCGTTGCAGGCACCATAGTCTCCAAACGCCACGACAATCAGCATTACTGCACCCATAACTATCAGTACCGTCACACCTGGAAATATAGAAATAAAGTTACTAAACACATAATCGGAAGCAAAATTATCTTCATGCAATTTTGGGGGGCTGGTGAAGGGGAAGTTCACTCACCTGTAACAAATGCAGTCGAGTTGAGGGTCTCTATTTCAAAGATGCCTCTGGTGTTGTCACTGAATCTCAGCCACAAACCGAGGCCCAAAAAGGCAAAACCTACCACCTACCACACAGGAAATGACACCAGTTTGAATGTGGAACAACATCAGCAACCTTTGTACATTACATCTTTTTCATCTAACATTCTTAATGTGGTTTAGAGAGGAAGGTTTTGGTCTTGTATTTGATAATATCAGATGTATTACATGCTGAACGGAAATGTAAATGTGCAGAATGTGGGAAAGTTAGGCAAGCAAAAGTAACCTGTCGACAACAAAAATATATAGTGCAACTTTTTAAAAAGTCAGCCCATGAACAAGACAAAAAAAAAGGTTAAAGAAAGAGTATAAATGAATAAGTGTGATCTCTCTTTCTGTTTTATTTCATCTGTAATAGTAGTATCATGTAATAGCAGACTGGTGTGAGGGTATTGCATCATTAAGCTCTAACTGGTACTGTTCATTGTGAGAAAGGAAAGTAAAACTGAGCTGGCATGTTCTGCAGAAACGAAACCACAATCAACAGAACAATAGAAGCACCCATGGGCACCTAACCGAACTACACTGTAACAACTTTGATTTAGTAAAAAAAAAACAACACATGTCCTTATTATGCATTCTCCCCCAACAAACATAATTAGTATTTTCCAAAAAATAAATAAAAGCGTTTTGGTGTCTTATTTGTTTTCTCAAAATTGCGTAGTGTTGCAATTTAACACACTTACCGCGAAGATGAGGTTGAAAACGAGGAGAATGTATTTGCAGAGGAGGCCACATCCGTCCAGAGCCATGATGATCAGCGGTTTGTTTTGGAGTGAGTCCTTGTTAATGTCTGAAAGGTGAATAAATGCATTACATCATCAGTTCTGCAAGCCTGTTGCGTAGCTACTTATACTCATATTTAAAATACACGTGTACACACATACTAAACTCTTTACTGTAATCTGTAAATGTCGTATTGAGCTGTTGTTAACACGGTTAAACGTTTAACGGCGCTTTTACGACGTCGCACTGTTTGGTGTTTCTTTTAAGATACTATAGCTTTAACATTACAACACTGCGACACATGAAATAACCTGCTAACGGAATAAATACCTGTATTTGTAAGAGGCGTCGGAAGTCCTTCTTCTCCTGGGCAGTAAGTAGATATACACAGGTCACCTACGGTCTACAAGTCTCTCGTCTCACACTTTGCTGCGGCTTTATTTAATGTGTGCTATGTCCCGCCTCTTCACCCCCGCTCACTAATTTCATTTGCTGAGAGGTGTGACTGACGAGTGTGAACCCCTGTGAGCACAGAGGACACACTGCTAGACACTGGGAGGATCCTGACAGGAACCAGTGTAGAAATGAAACTTTAGGAAACGATAGCTAAGGGATGTCAAAGGCGTGGTAATTATCTTGTAATGGTTAACGGACGACCCATGCATCAAGTCGTTTTTTGAAACTGAGGGATTCATTATCATATGTTGGGACAAATAGTTATATTACAGCCAATTGCAATTATGGGACGGTTTTGAACTATTCAGAGAATAATTTGAGCCTCTTTCTTTCTTTCTTTCTTTCTTTAAAACCTGAAGAGTTCTGTTTAGAACCTGCTCTATGTGTAAAGTGCCTTGAGATAACTTTGTTGTGATTTGGGGCTATACAAATAAAGATTGATTGATTGATTGGCTTTCTTTCTTTCTTTCTTTCTTTCTTTCCTTTTTTTCAATTCTCACTAAACAGAATAATGGGATGATATTTTCTTACTACATGCACTGACTTGCGACCAATCACCTGTGATTGTTACCAATCACTGTGACACTTTCCCATTCAATCAATGGGAAAGTGTGTCCAAACCTTTGACTTGTACTGTATATTACTAATTTTGGCTGATTTATACTGTATGGAAATTGTACTGTATTGTATGAAAAGCCATTTGGTAGCCAAAAGAGACAATCCTATTGCTGAGCTGAGCCAAATGATCTGTCTCACTAAAAAGAGTCAGAATTTCCATCTTTAGCCAATTGCAAATCTTTGTCATTATGTTGTAATGGCGATCTCTTATTTATTACTATGACAGAAACAAAGATGTTACTTATACAGAATATACATTCACCAAGCACTTTATTAGAAACACCTGCTTATCCATGAAATCATTCAACCAGCCAATCATGTGGTTGGTTGTGCAACACATAAAATCATACAGACACAGGTCAAGAGCTTCAGTTCATGTACATCAAACACCAGAATGGGGATCTCAGTGAGGTTGACCATGGCATGATTGTTGGTGCCTGGTCTCTAGAGTTGACCCAGCGAGCAGTAGTTCTGCATGAAAGACAGAAAAACCTTGCAGATCAGTGAGGTCAGAGGAGAATGGATAGACTGGTTGGAGCTGACAGAAAGACTACAGTAACTCAGATAACCACTATTAACAACAACTGTAGTGAGCAGAAAAACTTCTCTGAATGCATAATATCTTGAACCCTGTGGTAGATGGGCTATAACAGCAGAAGACCAAGTAGGACTTAACTCCTGTCTTCCAAGAAAATAAATCTGAGGCTCCAGTGTCCTGGAGAACTGAAACTGAACAGTTGGAAAAACGTAGCCTGGTCTGATTTTTTTTTTGTTGAGGTACACAGATGGTAGGGTTAGAATTTGATGTCAACAGCATGAATCCATGGACCCAACATGTTTCAAACAGGCCAGGCTAGTGGTGGTATTGTAATAATTTGGGGAATGTTTTCTTTGCATATTTGGGGTCCTTTACGACCTGTCAATAATTGTTTGAATGCCACAGTCTATCTGAGAAGTGTTGTTGACTTCTAAAGACTACCTCCTGCATGATAATGCACCATGTTGCAAAGCAAAAGACGTCTCAAACTGGTTTCACGAACACGACAATGAGTTCAGTGTACTTCAATGGCCTCCCCAGTCACCAGATCTGAATCCAATAGAAACAAAACAACCATGGGATGTGGTAGAACGGGAGATTTGTAGCATGAATATGCAGCCTACAAATCAACAATCATGTCAACATGGTGAATCTTAAAGGAATGTTTTCAACATCTTGTGGAATCCAAGCCATGAATATCTGAGGCTGTTTTGAGAGCAAAGAGAGCCCTATCCAGTATTAATATGGTGTTCCTAATGAAGTGCACTGTGAGTGTACATCAAACAAATTCTGGACATTTTCCATTCTTGTGATAGTGAAACTTAATATCTATATGAGAACAAAGAATTACAGGAAAAGGAGAGGAAATGTAGTCATGTATTGTACATGCAAACACACCAGAAATTGGTGGACAACAGGATGTACTGCACATAAATAACATCTGTGAAAAGTACTAATTTTGCTTCAAAGACTTCATTTACATATCTTTTTTGTCATCTCGCTTAACAATAATGCACAAAATGCAAAAAACTAAAATACAAAACAATAGAAATGGGGTTCCATTTAGAAAATAAAGTGTGTAAAGTGCAACTGTAAAAACAACAGATATACTAAAGCTACACATATCTTCTGCATGTGTAAATAGTTAAAACTCTATGATTGAATATTTTGTGAAATCAATTTTTTTTCAGCTTATGCAATGAAAATGAGGACACATGATCTTTCTCACTAGTTTATTAATAAATAAATAAATACAATTTGTTTAGTATTGAAGGTGAAAATACATTCCTCAGACACACATTTGTCTTTCAAATCAGCAAATTAGAGTGATATCTATGGGTGTGAGAGAAAAAGAAGAATGTTTAATTTATGAGCTATACATTTACACCTGGAATGTTAGAGAGCTTTGTTCTATTGCTCTAATGATTTAAAAGACAGGGTCTCTTCTCTCCCTGACCTTGTTGGACTTCCAGTACATGCATCTTGTCTTGGTGCCAAAGAAGGTGATGGGGTGGCAGCCTTGGATGGTCAACAACAGATGTCCTTATTGTTGTAATCAGAGATTGCCCTGACCCATGGTGTCAAATTTAAAAAGCTGAAATCAGATCATGTCTGGCATGTTTGCTTTTAAAATAACTGAAATGTTTAGTTTTTATAATCAGAGTAGAATAATTATCAGAATAGCTGCCTCTTAATTTTCTGTCAGCTAACTAATCAATTGACTAATTGTTTCATATGATCTTAACTGAACATTTGGGGTTGTGAAAGATCTCTAAAGTATGTTTGCTAAAGTGGAGCTTTCTGACAAAAAAGCTGTTCCTCTTTTCCGCACACAGTCCTACATACTGATGTTCACAGTGAAAAGTAACCTACGTATATGAAAAATGTAAGGTTTTATAACTCAAAGGGACATAATATCTGTGCAATGTGGAGACTGCAGGAGAATTACAATTGTATAAAAGATACACATTGCTACAAAAGTACAGATGTTCCTACAGATACCATAACTGGTGTATTTTTCTCTACCAATATCTTTTCATGACCCGTGAGGTCTGTGGCTGTCTTAAGTAATGACTTTTGCAGACTCTCATAGCCTCTGCCGGTGAAACAGGCAGTTGTGTGGAGTGATGTGACCTCCCTGCCGTCCATCATCGCAGGTTCAGTGGGTGGCAGAGGGACAGGCAGCAGGAGAGAGACATAGCTTGATAGAGTGAGTCACACGGAGGGACTGAGACAGCACACACACACTCACTCAATCACACACATTTACACACTGGCAGGCGGCCTAAAGTGACAGCAATCATCTGTTCTGCAGGCAGGCAGGTGAAGTGAGGAATCATTGCAGATCTTATCACACAAGCCTGTGTGTGTATGAGAGAGAAAAGAGCATTTCTCCCTCTGTGGGACATTGGTTACTGCAGATTTGCCACTATAAACCTTTCTACACAGCAGCAGCCATATGTGTTCAGTGTTGCTTGTGTATGAATTATATGACACAAAAATTTCACAACAGAGCACAACATTTTTTTAAATTTAATTTCACTCAAGATGGAAATGAGAAATGAGAAGTCATGTCACTTAAAATCCACCAGGGGGCGCAAAAACATTAAAAACATTATTCATTCCTTCAAAATATTCAGACACCAGGTGGTTGTTTCTCATTTAATCTAATTTGTATTTTTTGCCTGTCTTTGATACTTTAGATAATTATGAGCTTTTATTTGAGTTTACCTGCATACACAAATAGCCCGCTAAAAACATAACTGCATTTGTTAACCTAAAAAGTATATCCAAATTATCACAAAATGTCACACAATCTCATGCAAATACATGTTCTTGCATTATATAATGTCCCAGAGTGTGAATGCATTGTGTTTAGTGAATGTAAAAACACATAAATGATGTATTGCATATCTTAGAATGAGTCACATAAACACACACATTTTAACTCTTTTACTTCTGATTAACTAATGATAGTAATATATATGCACATTATATAGTCATGTAATATGTAAAAAGCAGTATAAACACCCTACAATTTTTTTGCCTGAAATTTGATGACTTTGTGACCCAAAATATAGGCCTGGAATTATTTAAACTTTTAAAAAACACATTTTTTGTGCAGCTGAGACACATTTTGTGTAGGTATATTGTGTAAACAGAAATCACTAATAGGTTATAGTAGACCATTATATAGTGTGATTGTAAATAATTTCCCCCATTAACAAAAAGCACTCTGAAAGCTTCATTAAGGATTAATCGCACATTGATCTGTGACTAATAAGGTATTATGAAGGATTTGTGGCTCAGAAATTTGGCAGAGGCTAATCATGAGGGTGAAGGTCAGAATATGAACAGTATGTGAGGATTAATATTTGCCATTTGTCTGTTTTGATAGTGAAGATCTTCATGTATTTATTCATTAATCGTGAAGTTTTCTTTTTTTTTTTAAAATTCCTAGGTGTATCTACTGGCAGTGTTTTAAAAAACAAAGTAGAATAATCTTCCTTTTAATTTGGCTAAACATTGAAATACATGACAGAGGAGGGAGGGGGGCTCTGAGGTAGTGGTGGTGGAGAAGGAGGGGGAGGAGGGTTTGGAGAAAAAGAAGGAGAAGGAGACGGAGGAAACGCAGACCTCAGGCCAGCCTGTCTCACCTCACTGTCTTCTACCTCTGTGCCCGGTGTTCGTACACAAATCTGACCGCGGATCAGCGCACTCGGGCTCCTTCCACACTACGAGTCACACCAACTGGGACTCAGACCAGAGGAAATCGTGTTCGTCGGCAGCCAGGTCCGCACGCCAAGTCACATCCATAGCAGAGCACGGCGAGGGAGCGGACGGTGTGATAAGACGGGACTGAAACCAAAGGAGAAAAAGGCTGGTAGGAAACAACAGAGAGGCTTTAATGAAAAAACACATTTAGCTGAAACGGGAGAGAGAGAGGACTGGCTGGCCCCGCAGAAGGAGGAGTAGTACGCGTAGCTAATTTCCAACATTTTCTATTATTGGCAGCGAGAGTGTGCTCACCGAGCCACAGTTATAAAGAGAGCTAGCGGTATGTAATGCTAGCACGCTAGCGAATGTTAGCTGGCTAATTAGCTCGTCAGGCATCCAAGAGTCGGACGTGTGATCTTTATTAAAATAGGTCACTGTTTGGCGTCGTTTTACTTTTTTTGGAGAAAGCCGTGCTTAATGTGCTTTGTGTGGAATCCTGGCAGGCTCATAATGCTCTGCCTCGAATAGCTAACGCCAAGTTAGACATAATAAAACAGTACAAGCTGCCTGTATTAATGAATTGCTAAAAATCAGTTCAATATTATTTGTCTGCGCGTCTTGTGGAAAAGCCAAATCCATTGTGAATTCCGAGCTGTGGACAATTAAAAAAGGAGAAGGCAACGGAGGAAAAACAGACTTTTGACTGGTGACTGTCTGCCGTCCAATGTTAATGTCGACCGACATTGCATCTATAATGCTTCCCGTTAGTCGGGGAATAATGGACCGGGAAAGAGACATTGATACAGCAGCGGGACCCCATGCGAGCGCGGCCGGGGGTCCAGCGGCTGTCCGGGGGATGAAGCGAGGAGACCCGGAGCCCGACGCTCAGACAGCCCCTGCCCTGACTGACTTAGCCGGGGCGGAGTGCAAAAGACCAAGAATAGACGGGACCGGGAGTGTTGTTGGTGACATTGGCCAGGTAAGAACACAATGTAAACACATGTAGTATCCATTTGTCACATCTGTGTCGTTTTGTTTCTATCTCGGCGTCATGTGTGCAGCATTGTATCAAAGTATCATCTGCCCTCCCCTTTCTTCTTCTGTAAAAGCTTTTGTTCCTCAGCGTCAGCAGAGAGTGATGGTAATGTTTTGACAGGCCCCCTTTCTCTCATCAACAACATAATCATGCATCAATGCAGCAAACAGAAAAAAATCGTTTCATTAAAAAGAAATGTGAGCTTAATGAATTACACAGAAATGTGCTGCTGTTGAAATGTGCCTGGCTGACTGTAGCTGTAGCTCCTGGAGCAGCTCAGTGAAGGAGCATGACCATACCAAGCCAGACAAAGGTAATATGATACAGGCTCCATTGCTATGACAGACAGCAACACAGCAAAGATCAGACCCATTCATCATGCCCTGGCTTATGGAAAGTGAAGCAGTGCTTTGTCACATGGTCTACTGTAAATTTTCTTATTCACATGGATGAAATTACTCAAACCTGTGATGATAATTTGCAGTGAGTCACCACATCAAATCCTGATACACAACGCGTGTGCCATTAATCGCTGCATGCCCCCCCCTCCCTCCCCAGATTGTCGCTAGGTGTTAAAAGAGAGAGGCAGACAGAGATTGGGGGAGGGGTCACCACAGTGAAAGACAAAGAACAGACCCTTTTGGTGTAGGCTGAAGGAGAGAGAGAGGGGGCTTGGGGGGCCCTTCTTACACGGGTCTTCCCTGTTTTCATGACTCGACTGCTGAGGCAGCAAAGCATCAGCAGCCATTCTCGCCTCCGCCGGACTAATCTGTGTATATTACAGTAAACCAGGAGACTGCCGAGGCGCAGAGTCCACTTCTCTCGCTTGCACTCCGGGGATCTCTTACTACACATTGTTCACACACACACACACACACACACACACACAGACATATGCTTTCAAGTGTCCATAATCCAACAGCACAAGGGGAAAATTTTTTAGCTGACGTCTGGTGTTTTAGTCCAGCGAAACAGCACTAACAATAGTCGAAGGGCAGGCGGACATGGTTCGAGGTCATCGGCAGGTAATTGAATCCTGGGGAACTGGTAAAATACTTTAATTGGGTGCGCGGCTGACCTGCTGCAATGACAAATGGGTCCCACATAAAGCTACGGTGCTCAGCAAGCTCCACACACAGGATGGATGCCGACGATGAGGAAAGGTTATAGCCCGCCGGCAGAGATGATGTGAAAATGAGCAGCGTAGCATGGGGAGGAATTCTCACTTGCCCATCAGTTATATTGATCGCCGGGCACCGGGGGGGGGGGGGGGGGGGGGGGTCAGGCTGGAAATAGGATGGAGAGGAGAAAGAGAAAGAAGGGTGAGTGGGATAGATGTACGGGGTGAGGGGGTGGGTTAGGCAAGAAGGTGGAGGACAAAGAAAGAGCGGACATGGACATAATATTTGGACAGAAAAGAGACACAGATGCAGTGTAGAATGGATAGATTCATAGAGGGGAAATAAAGGATGTGGAGGCGAGGAGAGAGAGGACAGAAGGGAAATCGGACCCATTAGTTCGCCTCCATCAGGGATCATAATAAAGGATGAGAGGAAAGTGATGGATGGCGGGAATGGCACAATCAGTTGGTGGGATGAGAGATAAGCAGCAGGATACGCTCTGAATGAAGATGAGCAGTTGAATAACTCTGCCTACTTTATGCAAAGGGTAAATATATATATATAAATAAATAAAAGAAAAAAAGAAAAGTGACATTGAGGGGATATGCCGGCAAGTCAGTCATGGTGGTTGGATGGCAGTCGCTCACTGTGGTTTAGTGCGTGCTCAGGGGTGAGGTAGATGAGTTCAGTGGATACTCTGACAACTGAACGCACCCCCCAAAAAATTACCATACGACACCCATTGAGAGAGGTAGAATGCCGACCTTCCCGGGCTGACTGTAAATCACAATCACGAGCGTAATAATAAATGAGAGTGCAGCGGATTGTCCCCCCACCCCACCCCCCTTTTGTTGCTCTTGCTCTCCATCCCCCCCACCCCCACTCATCATATTCCCCCTGCTCCCCTCTAGCTGTCCTCTGATTTCCCCCCCCTACCCTTCTCCTCCTCCTCCTCCTCCTCTGTCCCTCTACTCCCTCCCTCCCCGTCTCCCCCAGGCATATTTCCAGATTGCTAATTGACTCCTGGTTCACAGGCTTTCAGTGTGCCAGTGAGGCAAGCCACCTCCCCCCTCCCCACATTCA
The DNA here is from genome assembly GCF_027409825.1 of Scomber japonicus. Lineage (NCBI taxonomy): Eukaryota > Metazoa > Chordata > Actinopteri > Scombriformes > Scombridae > Scomber > Scomber japonicus. Next base: position 9,518,344 of record NC_070595.1, on the reverse strand, counting down.
CTCTTTCTCTCTCTGCCGTCCCATCTCCCTCTGCCATCTTTGATTCTCTCTCTCTCTCTCTCTCTCTCTCTCTCTCTCTCTCTCTCTCTCTCTCTCTCTCCCTCTCCCCAACTCCGATCACTCACATTTATACAGCAACATCCTCCACTTTATTTCCAGCCCTGTGTCTGTCTCGTCTCTTGTTTTTTTTTTTTCTTCTCATTTTAGGTTTTTCCTGTGATCTCCTACAACTGTCACCCCCTCTCTCCTCCTATCACTTTATGTTTTTTTTTTTTTTGTTTTGTTTTGTTTTTTCCAACTCTCCACTGGTAGTATTGATGCTTCCCCTTGAGGCAGTGATGTGGTCCACTCAGATGGAGAGGGAGTACAGTTCTAACTCTCTCCCTCTCTCTCTCTCTCTCTCTCTCTCTCTCTCTCCACTCTTTCTCGCTCCCTCTCTCTCTACATCTGTCTGTCTATCTCGCTCGCTTTCTGAGAGCCGATTTGTCCTATCGTTGGCAGTAAAGAGGCTTTGTGTCGCGCTAACGAGATCAAAGCTCATTTAGGAGAGGGCATTAACCAGACTGATCGCTTTAACGGGCCAGTGCAAAGGGAGGGGGTAGAGGGGGGGGGGCGGGCAAGGAGTGTGCGGGACAAGGGAGGAGAGGAAGAGGGGAGGGGGGCAGGATTTTGATACGCATGGACAGATCGCTTAGATGTGTTATTACAATTTTGCTTTCAGTATTTTCTATAAACACACACATGGGCACATGACCTTTTTTTTTCCTGCTCAGCAGCCCAGTGAAAGATCGAGCCTGTCGTATCGGCTGCTAATGAAAATGTATCGCAGCCAACAGTCAGCTGGCGACCATTCACCTCAGAAAACAGGCATTAAAGGAAACCCCGGAGGTCTTATTGAGGTTACTCAGTACTGGAACTAAATTGCCCCCACAAACACAAATTTTGAAAATAGTTTTCCTTGTGAAGTGAACACACTCTAATATCTGTTGTTGATATCTCTTGTTGATATCATCGTTTAAATTTAAGCTCAAATACCATAATTGATTATTTGTTGGTATCAGTTTCATATATTTGGAAATCAATTAAATTTTATTTGACTTGTCAGACAAACAGCAATTTTAAGACATCAGTTTAGTCTTTTTGGTTGTAATATTTTTAACACTTCATAGACTTGGAGGTTGCAAAGTCACAAAATAAGTAACCGATTAAGAGGCCTATACAATGAAAAGAGGTGTTGGTTGGCGTCCCTAATCTTTGACTGTAAAATAGCAAGATAAAGCTGTCTTTGCTAAGAATTACCTATAGCTCTAGTGATCGTAACGCTACAGTAGGCGCCAGTCCTGCATGTACGTCTGTGTGTAACTGTAGCCTAAAAGTGTGCCTGTCCTTCAGAAGTCAAGCAGTGTCTGAATTATTCACAGAAAAGAAGAAATCTCCTCAGTAGGGGAACAGTGTTACGAAGAGGCAGAGGAGACAGGTGGGTCGGGTCGTGGGTTCGGCCCATATCCAACGTGCGCCATTACGTCTAACTAAGGGTCAGATACAGAATTCTACCTGGTCTCATGCTCACGGCCGCCAACTGCTGTTTAATGATCGCTGTTAAACTTTAAGCCGCAGCACAGCAGAGTCACCCTTGACTTTTGAACTGGCAACGATAAGCTAAAAATTCCCTCAGACAAAGTTGCTCAACTCGTATTCTTTCTCTCCCGTGTGTGTTTTGTTCGATTCACCGCTCCCGATTGGTGCAAGTACAATAGCAGTATTACCAAAGGATAAAGGAATAATCATGTAGAGGAAAAGAAGAAAAGAGAAATGGAAGTATTCATTAAAAAAAAGAGACAGATTAGAGAGTGCTCTTCCTCTCTCTGTTGCTCTCTTTCTCCTTACTCTTGTTAAGCACACTGCTTTCAGCTCTCTTAACATGACACTTACATGTTAACGCTCCCTTTATGGTCATCATGTCACCCCTCCTCTCCTCTCCCCTCACCCCCCTCTCCTCTTTTACAAGCCTCCTCCCCAAGGCTGCCCCCAAACTGTCATATGCGCTCCCATCTCCACCCACACACACAACGAAATGTCAATTCAGTGTTTCCCTTACACGGGGGTCATCTGTGACGCCCCGCCACAGCATTGTCACAGCTGCCACAGTGTCATAAATAATTCAGACTCAGTTCAGAAATATACCTGGGATCCGTAATGTCGCCCCATCCTTTTTTAAGACGAGCCGTCGACTTGTTTAAGTGAGTGTTCGGTTTATTAGGCATCGTAACGTACCGCACGCCAGCAGTGGACTCCAGGCTTTGCCTCGACAAAGTGAAATAATTAGATGTGACAGGAAACAACGGAGCAGTATACCGTGCAGTATATTGGTGGAAGTTACAGGGCAAAAAAAAAAAAGTGTGTTCAGCATTTCTCCTTTTTAAATGAAATAAATAAGTAATGAGTTATGTTGGTGCTTATCATCGGTAATGTTTTATATCTAATACTCACTTGTCCACATTAATATTTAGTTTTCTGTCTGCTGAGATTGGAATAAGAGCAGAAGCAGAGGAATAACATAAGAAAAAAGTCAATGTGTATGGATGTGAATAAAGCTGCAAACATTGATTTATTTGGTTAATAATTATATAATAGTCTTCATTAATGTTGATAATAAAGTCACCTTTTAGACAAAAACACCAGACATTTGATGGTTTCAGGCTCTTAAAGTTGAGGACTGTTTTTTCTTACTGTAAATAAAATATGTTGAAGTTTTGGGACTGTTTGACGAACAAAACAAGACATTGGATGATGTTACTTTGCACTCTAGGATATTGTGATTCTAATTTTGTTCAAGATTAGTTTTTGCCTTCATTTTGATAGTAGGTGGCATATAGGCCGACAGGAAACAGGGAGAGAGAGAGGAATGACCTGCAGCATAGGTCCCTTGCTGAATCGAACCAGGGAGGCTGGCGGTATGTGGCATGCCCGGTAACCACTCAGCTACCAAGGCTACCAAGTTTCATAGACCAGAAGATGAATCGATGAATCTGGAAAATAATCATTAGTTGCGGCCTTGGATGCCATTCTTAAAACAAACTGGATGCATAGATTGTAAGGTGGAGTTGTACTGTTCAGTCACGATGTGCCATGATGCCACATGGTGAAGAGATTGATCCAGCATGTGGTTTTGACCCTGTAACAGTTGTTGTAACATGAGATGGACATGTTGTGCACAATCAGGCAGTGTTGTGTATCTATTACATTCACCATCACCAATAAACTATCTTCACATTGTTCAGATTCACTTAAGAAGAAACAGCAAAACCAAAGTTTGTTAAAGTAGGAACAAAGTGTAGAAGTAGATCTCTGGAGGCACCCGACACATTAAGAAGACACTTCCTGTCATCCACACAGTCAGAGGAGAGGTAAAAGCCTTAGAGCCACATGTTTTCTTACTGTGGGATTGGAGACAATAACCTGTACCTGGTTCAACAGAGGTGTTAAAACGCCTTCTCCTTTAGACAACACAATAAACTAAAAAAAGACCACAATAACACATAGCTGTCTCCTCCTGCGGGCATGTTTTTGGGCGCTGCGGTGTCTAAAAAAGGTGCCGTCGTAAGTAATAAGCCTCAGTCCTGCAGGAAACGCTGTGATTCATCTCGTCTTTCTACCCATCTTCTTCCGGTTGTCTTTGTCTGACTTTAGGTCCCACATTATCCGCTACCCTTTTTTACAAGAATTTGTCATTTTCAGCTCCATCATTCGGCTTTGATGTATCTTTTTCGAAGCACGGCGTTTTGACAAATCACACGCGCGCCTCCGCCACCCGCTTATCGTTCCAGCGCCCTCCAGACTCTTCCGTTAATTCCTTTTTTTCCCCCCTAAGTTTCCGCATTTTACCTTGGTTACCGTTTGATCCTCTGGGAGTCTTTTGTTAAATTGGCGGAGCTTCACAGAATCATCACCTGACTCAACATATTCTTTGTGGGCCTCAGATCTGGTTGCACAACTGGAGTTGATGATCTCGAGCTCAGTCTTAAGGGTGGTGCTTTTTAGTTTTAGTTTTTCAAATGTTTGGAGGCCTTTGAAAGTTATTTGACGTTAACTCTGGCACCTAAATCTGAATCACACCCTCTATGTACAGTAGAAGTAATGCTGGGCTTTGTCACAGCTGTAGTGTGCTCTACAGTGAAAATGTTTAGGTCTCATAGGTGAAGCTTTTTCTTCAGCAGGTGGGATTTTTCTTCCAGTCGGCGACACGATCGAGACCATAAAACCAAACATCCACTGCTCCGTTAGGGACCACTGGATGCCTGCTGTAAGGGCCCCACCTCCTCCCTCTCTTAATTACCCTGCCCCCTCCTCCTCTTTCTCTCTCTCTCTCTCTTCCCTCCCCTCTCACCATCTGTTGACCTCATGTCATTTTGCCTTCCTTCACCACCGCTGCTCCTTTTTCTTTCCCCCCTTTTCGCTTCTACGCGTTTTGCTCCAGCAACTCCCCAACTTCTTTTCCTTCTCCTAAAATAGCAAGTTGGAGAGAGAGAGAGAGAGAGAGAGAGAAAATAAACAAGAGAGACGCCCTTTAGTTTTGCCCTCCGCAGAGTCAGAGAGGGGGATATAGAGAGAGAGAGAGAGAGAGAGAGAGAGAGAGAGAGAGAGTGTTTATGTGTGTGTGTGACTGGTTTTCTGTGCTTTAGCTGATCCCTGCCAGTGCAGTCTGAAGCCCTCACAGTCAGCCAGCCGGCGCCTTCAAAGGCTCCTCCTCACTCGCAAACTGTATGGAATTAACTTAATGGAAACTTGGAAAAAAAAAGAAGTGCAGCAGGAAGGCCCTGACTCTCAACCTGGACGGGCTTAGCAGAGCACACTGACTTAGTTAATTTTTTTTTTTTAAAAAGGGAAAATGAAGAAAAATGATGGCAGGCATGTACGCGGTTTTCTTTTGTATATATTTTAAGACACGCAGGCATGTAATATACTTTAAAAGCAAAGCCATATGGCAAAGAGGGAGAGACAGAGACAGAGAGAGAGAGAGAGAGAGGGAGAGGGAGTGAGTGTGTGTACTAGAGTGTGGGTAAATGAGTGTTTGAAAACTAGGTATCAAGTTCAGACCCCCTCCGACCCCCTCCACCACCACCACCACCACCACCGTTTTTTTAAACAAAATATAAATCACATGGCATTCTTAACTCATGACTCATTGTCTCCGTTTCGCAAACGTTTTACCGCTTTTATATTTCTCTCCCCTTTTTTTTTCTTGGCTTCTGCCGTCTCATTCCCCCACATTCTTCCTCCCATGTGTGCACGTCTGTCTCTGCCCTTATTTTTCATCAAACTCTTGTCCTTTCTTTTTCTTCTTTTTTCTTCAAACCCCCCTCCCCCCACCCCCCACCCTTCCAATCCATCTATCCCAGCTCCGTCCCTCCTCCTTCTTCCCTTCCTTCTCTCACAGACAGATTGATTCCAGATGTTGCTCAACTCTACCCTCTCTCCCTCCTCTTGTCCTTTCTACGTAAACTCCTCCTCCCACCTCCTCCCTTCCTTTCTCTTTCTTCTCTCCACTAACACTCCACTCCGTCCATTGCAGAACTAACCAGCCACTCTATAATTTGATGGTTGGGATATAATTTTGGTTTAGATTTCACCACCATTCCAATTTTTTTTTTTCCTCCCAGTTTTTGAAGCTAGCATGGCGCCCACGCTCTTACTTTGACTGTAAATGAGATTTTAAAAAAATCAAACAAACTCATTCTCAGCAATCACTTGTAATCGTATCTATTTGTAGTAATCGGATTAAATGATCGCATTTCTTCAGCTGCTAGTGTTTAGTTTCCCACCCATCGTGATCGACTCTAGCTCCAAAACTGAGCAAATATAATGTAAGGCAGTTTTTTTTGGCGCACCGAAACCAGATGTCAGCTTAATTCTATTTGAAACGCATCATGCTGTTAGTAAGTCGCAACACGCACCACCTTTTTTTAAAAATTTAAAGCAGGAAGGAGTTTTCTCATTCCCGCCAACGTCGCCCCCCTGAGGCTTTGCATGATTAGAGATTCAGCTCCGAACATCTCATCTCATACCACATTCCCAATCCGCGCCACGCCGAGCACCAGCAGCTTCTTTTTTTTTTTTTTTTTTTGTTAACACAGTGAGCGTGTTGCAGAATATGAGCCCCGTCCATTTGCTTGTGAACGCGACGCACCAAGGAGAGCGTTCCCCCCGGGGACGAGGCACGAGGGGGAAATTGGTTCCAGATGAAACAGGAAGTGGAGAACGGAGACAAAGAAAGGGCTGTTTCAGACAAGAGGGGGGTGGTGGTGGGGGGGAAGGGAGGACGGGTCTCGAGTCTGGACACAAACACACACACACGCGCGCACACACACACACACACACACACACACACACACACACACACGGGTTTACTGCTCATGCATCAAATGTTTCTTTCTCATACGTACTTATTCTTTACATCTGGCATTTATTCCCCCCTCATACTCTCATTGCTAATAACTTAATTTCCCCCCTTCAGCTTCCCCTCCGGCCCGCTCCGTCTAGACATTTTTCCCTTCTTCATTCGTTCATCCATACATCATCATCACCACATCTGTTTTTGCTCTCAGCCTATACATCTTCAAGCCCTTTTTAGCCTCTTTATAAGAGTCGAACTGCGTTTGCTTAGTTCTCCGGGATCAACTTTCATAGCCTGGTTCGCATCCCTCCGACGTCAGACACGACCAGAACGAATGCAAATTCCGGAAGTGGTTCCCGCATGCAGGCGGCTCAAGGTCAGGGCCGAGAGGTTAAGTCTGTTGACACTCTTCAGAAGCCAAATCTGCCCCCTTTAGCGGCCGCAGAATCGCAGACGAGCCCACACTCAAGCCGTTTGGGCTGAATGGGCCGAGTGTGTTCAGGCTGGATTTTGTCCGCTCCTCATGTCCTCCAGATTAATGAAAACATCAGCAGCTCCTACAGACTAAGCATCCCCTCTTCCATATACACACATCTCTCTTTTTTATCCCCCCCAGACCTTCTCTAGTCTTCCTCTCCCCTCCCCCCCTTTTCCCTTTTTCCCCCTTTCTCCCTCAGGAGAGCAGAGGCATGAGTCTCAACAGGAGGTCATGTTTTCTCTGCGAGGCATGCCAGCAGGCTAGACTGCGCTAGTGTCATCTCTCTCACCGCTGTCAAAATATCATGGTTTGGTTAACTTTCTCCATTGTTCCAATACCTCTCCTCCACCTCCTCCTCCACTTTCTCCCCTTCAACCTCTTTGTCTTTCTTCCTCCTCCTCCTCCTCTTCACCTAGCTCCCGCCGCAAAAACAATGGTTCCTCTCGCCGGGGCAAAAATGACACAGAAGAGCAAATAATAGTGAGAGAGACAAGAGAGGGAGAGAGACAGAAATAATCTAATTAAAAGTAATTACAGAGCAATTAACCACAACACTGGTTTCTGGGGCAGCGTCAATGAGGGACGGGGGGCTCCCCCCTTCATGAGCGGATCACGATTGGTTAGCTGGATATGAAAAATGTCGGTAAGCCGGAGTAATGGTTCACCAGTCACGGCGCACACACACATACACACACACACACACACACACACACACACACACACACACACACACACACACACACACACACACACACACACACACACACACACACACACAGAGACTGTTAACTCACTCCCCAAGTCTTTTCCTTTCATCAGGTGTCTTCTGTCCTCATATGAACTGTGTCTTTTTTAGCATCATTGTTGTTTTAATCGAAATCTGTCTAAGCAAAGAAGAAACCCTGTTATACCAACCGCATTTGTTTTCTTCCTGTATTTAGTTTTATAACAAGCTACAGTTTTGTTTTTTTCTATATCTGAGCGTGTGCTTCACCTGTAAATGTAAAAGTTTTGGACTTGTCATGCCACATGCACTCGTTCTCAAAAGCTCAGCCACTTACATCGCTCTCTCCCTCTCTCTTCCTCCCTCTCTCTACTCCCTCCTGTTGTCTCTTGCAGAACAATGAGCCTCTAAACCCTGGTTTCCATGGATACCCACCTCACAGTCAGGTAAGAGATTAGTGACGGCTCGCGAACCTCCATAACAATAAATTTATCCCCCCCAAAAAAATGGAAGTACAGTGCTCTGAAATCACTTGAGATGTGCTGCTTTTCAGCTAAGTTCAGACAAATTGAATTCATTTAAAAGAAGATAAGAGAGTGTTTGCACCTTCTGTTCCTCTAAATATTGGAACAAATATGTGGTGTTGTTTTTTTTGCACATACAATATAATAAAAATCATTTTAGAAAGCTTTATTGTACTCGACCAGCAGAAGCATCCATCTAGGTCTAGGTCCTGTTGCAGGATGAGTCTCTGATGTGCAACGATGGCGTCATTATGGAGACGGTTACGAAGTTCTGCAGGGTTCTAGTTTTATTTTTCCTCCTCTAGAGCCCGCGGTAGCTTATAAATTGCAGGATTTGCAGGAAGGGATTGAAAGAGGGAGCGATCGAGCTCTTCTTTCAAAGGCCCGACCATCAAATAAAAAAAGAAAAAGTCGAGAAATGACGCTATCACCGCCTTTCAACTTAAGCTCCGCACCATTCCGAACGCCACGCTGTTTCCACAATCCTACCCCCCCCCCCCCCACACACACACACACACACACACACACACACACACTGTCGTTTCTCCTAATGCCTCTCACAGTCTCTCTCTTCCACTCTTTTTCTTATTCTAAGTGTCTCTCCATGCATATTGCTCTCAGTAATGAGTGCCTTATGTGTGCAGCGCAGTGGCAGAGTAGCTGACTATTTTCTTATCTACCTCCGAGCAGCAGAGCACATTGAACGGCTCAGACCAGCTCAGTGCTCGAGTGTGCGTGTGTGCGGATGAGTTTGTGCGAAAGGATTTGTGTGTGTGTGTGTGTGTATGTGTGTGTGTCAGTGTGTCGGGGATGTGCAGCTCTCTGGCAGTGCCACAGGAGGGGAGTGTTGGTCTGTGAGCCTGTTCGCCCCCAGCCTCCCTCCCCACATCACAACAAGGGAGATTCTCAAAGGCCTCATCTCTTTCCATGTATTCTTCTTCTTCTTCTTTTTTTTTTTTTTTTCTCTCTCCCTCTACTCCTGTTCTACCCTTAGCATCTCCTTTCTTGGGAATACAGCTCTCCAACAGCGCGAGAGAGCAACTTAAAAGAGGCTGACGCTGTAAGAATTTGTCTTTCAGGTTTTAAAGTCAGTTTTTATGTAATATCAAATATCCCCTTCCCCTCCCCTCCCCTTTTTCGTCCGATATTCAGTTATTTCTGTCGCTGACGTGTCGGCAAAAATAAAGATTGCGAAAGAAGATTAAAGGCGAGGCGGGGAACGAGAGAGGATGAGGCAGGGGAGCGGAATAGAGGTGAAAGGGAAGCAAGTTATTTAAGATGGCTTGCCTGCAGGGCACAAGATCATACAACAGTCAGTTGCTCAGTTAGAGCAGTGCGTACAGTAGATTCCAGTCTCGCCCAGATTCCTCTGCTCTGCTCGGAAGACAAACACCCGAACAAGAGAAACACTTTACGGTGATCAGCGGTACGTCTGAACACCCCCCACCTCGATGCACAACGCCCGACACACACACACACCGCCGCATTTGTTTAATAAATGATTTAAAAGTCGTCCCTGCAAATGTATTCTGCCCTTGAGCACACACACACACACACACACACACAGTCTCCAGCTCACTAGCTGCTGGTTATCATGCAAATGGGGCCGAGCGGAGCCTAGCTTAGCCTGATTGGCTTGTTCACCGCTGCAGTACATTTGTCTTAGTAATGCTCCCGTCATATGTTATGCATGCATGTTTGAAGTGCCTGTAGGTCTGTCTGTGTCAATACCAGTGTGTTAAACGGTCACAGGCTCCTGCGGGTCCCTGCTGCTACACACGGTGAGGTGAGTGTGTGTGTGTGTGTGTGTGTGTGTGTGTGTGTGTGTGTGTGTGGGGAGTGGGGAGTGGGTGTGTGCATGGCCATTCTGACCCTCGGGGGCCATACATGTCAGTCTCCTGCTGTTTAGGTCACAAAGATGATCAGGGTTAACAACAGACACACACACACACACACACACACACACACACACACACAAACAAGCACATCATAGAGGCTACATTCCTAAGCAGTGTTATACCATTTAGCAGGTCTTCATCTTTACAAGAACACTTGCTATTCTTCAATAACCGCTCTTATTACTATAGAATAGTTACGCCTCAGTTATCTATTTTCTGGATACTTTCTTTGAAGAAGGAGGCCTTTGTGTGAGTCAGCTGATGAGTGTGGAGTAGATATAGGCCTTTGTTTGAGTGTGTGTGTGTGTGTGTGTGTGTGTGTGTGTGTGTGTGTGTGTGTGTGTGTGTGAGCCAAAGTTTAGGAGCCCGAAAATGATCGCAGCGCATCTGTGTGTACATTATGTGCGTGTGTTTGTGCGAGAAAGCGCGCGTGTTTATCGCTGCGTCCAGTCTACGCGCTTAATCCCCTCAGATCATCCCCTATTCATCCTCTCATCCTCCTCACTTACAGCCCCTAATCCTGTCATCCCTCGCTCTCTCTTTTTTTTTACGGCCAACCCTTTTATCCATTTATCTCTCTATCCCGTTATCTACCGCTCGCATCCCCACGTCCTTCCCCCCTCCCTCTGTCCATTTGCCCCCTTTTTTTTTAATTACCCCCTACCACCACCACCTCCATTCACTTATCTCGCCCTCCCTCCCCCGTCCCTCTGGACCCAGTTCTAGCCAGACTCAGCAGATGTCTGAAAGCTTGGCATCAGGGCTTTTTTTTTTTTTTTTTCTTCCGCAGAGTTCGGTCCCTCCCATATGAAAATGCAGTGCAAAGAACTGCACTCTCATCTCTGCAAATTGCGCCCCCCCACCCCCCACCCCCAAACAACTTTAGCAGTGGGAAGCGAGAAGGGAGCCCGAGCCAGAAAAAGGCGCAATGCACCGTGATATAGACTCATGTTCAGGTTGAGATTTTTAAAGGCGCTCCCTCAGTTTTTGTGAGACTTCCATCTGTGTGATGAAGGCAGCTGCAGCGGAGATGGTGATCTAGGAGCCTACCCACGCAGCTGTCTACCTTTTTAGCTGTCTACCGACCGGCCTACCTACCACTGCTTTTTTGGAGCTGACAAGCCTCCACGTAATAAATAAATCATCAAAAAAAAGCTGCAATGCAGTGGGGGTCGCATTCGCGTTCAGTATTCTCAGGCGTGCTAGTGCGTGGATAGACGGCATCTTCTTCCTTCCTGTTCCTTTCTATCTCTCTCTCTCTCTGTTTTTCTCTCCGGGGGGTTTGAAGAGACAGCAGCACCAGCTTTCTGACTCCATCCAGATCCAGAGGTTAGATGGCTAGGTAGAAGGATGGATGCTTTGATGGATAGGAGGGACTGAGGCTGAGAGGGAGGGAAAGTTTAAAAGAGGGGGCGGGAAGCAAGGGGGGGAAGGCAGCAGGAACGGTTGTAACGCGAGTGCGTGAATGACAGACGCAGAGCTAAAGAGAAGAGAAGAGAGAGAGAGCAGGAGAGAGGAGAAACTCAGGCTGTCAGGAGGACAGAGAAAGAGACAGAAAGGCCCCGAGGGGGGATCATAGCAGCAGGGGCCAGGGAGACGCAAGAAAAAAGAGAGGCAGAGAGTGACAGTACGAGCCCCGCACACGCCGGAGAAGAGGAAGAAGGGACGGACGGCGAAAAGGGGGAAGGAGGAGGAAGAGTCAGAGAACGAGGGAGAATTTGAATGTGCGAGGCAGGCAGACGCGGACCGAAGCCATCGTCAGCTCATGGTCCTAGAGCACAGACAGGGGAGAGGAGGAACAGGAGGAGAGCTAGAAACACACAGGGAAGAGGAGAGGAGAAGGGACGAGAAGGTGGAGAGCTGGTCAGCAATTGTCCCTCAAGATCAGACAATGATGGGGCTGTACTACCCTGCAATGCTCCCGGTAAGTTCATTTCTTTAGCAGGACAAGCTTTCAAGAAACAACCGAGTGCACATGTTGAGAAAAGCAAGACCAGAACAAGGAAAAACAACAGAGATCATTATGGTTTTTTTTTCTTTTCCCATTAGTGTAGTTTGGCTTGATGGGAAAAAAAAGTCATTAGTGTGCTGTTTATGGTATGGCCTGTTTTGCTTTGCTGTGTCTTGGCTCAGGTGAGGCCTTTGTCAGATAGTTGGCAGGGCATCAGGCTAACAGCAGGGCTTGTCCCTGCAGCTCTGCTCCTTTCACTCTTTAACTCTTTGCAACTAAGTAGTTCTTTAGGAAGAAATCATGCTAGTGGCTCATTACCACACTGTAAATAAGCAACTTTATTCATCTTTTTACTTGTCACATTACACAGGGAGACTTCGTTCACGCTTGTGCAAGAGCTGCAGAATTACACTGTTGTGACTATGTTAAAATAGTAACTTAGCACTGTTAGCACTGCAGATTATGTTTATATAGTTGACGTTGTGTTGCTCCACTGCTCTTAACATATGGTGGGCGTGTCTGTGCTACTTTAGCTGACAAGACAGCCTGAGGATGAGAGCTGCTCTCCGGCTCTGTTCTAGCATGTCCTGCTCTGTGGTCTTGGGTTCCTTTGGGCCTTGTAGAGGGGTGGGAGGAGGGGGCTAGGGAGGCGCATTTGCATTTGGAACATGCCAACCTCTGCTTTCACTGCCTGTGTTGACATGCATGTGCGGTGGGTATTACATGCTGTCGCCATGCTGCCTAAGCACAGTGTGATGTTATATTTTATAATCTGCGTGTGTGTGTGTGTGTGTGTGCGTGTGTCATGTAATGTCATGTGCACAGAGGGGGCAGCCCGAGATTTTGTCAAGCGAGTCAACGTTGTCATCCAAGCTGTCCAAGCAGTTTAAACTTCATCCGTCCCCCGATTGAGTGAGACAGGTGCCAAGGCACAGTTGTTGCATTTGCGCAGACATGGAGACGCGCACACACACACGCACGCACACACACACACACACACACACACACATACACATACACATACACATACACATACACATACACACACACATACACATACAGCAGTTGTTGCTAGGTGTGCTTTTCTACCCCCCTCCCCTTCTCTTATGGCACAACAAACTCATTCACACACATACTATACTAGTACAATAAATCAATACACTGCTGTCGTCACTACCTTCATTTGACCCATTCATAGCCTAACATGTGTACTACTTAAAGACATATGAGCACTTTTAATAACAGTAGTAGTGTTACCCATAGGTTGAGTGGTTCAGGGTGGCCAGTTGGGGTTTAGGGGGTGGGGAGGGGGGGTTGAGAACCTACAGCATATATTAATTGACACACTGTAGCTTGTACTGTACATTTACTGCCATTGTTTTCTCTCTTACTGTCACTCAACCGCACACACACACACATAAATTACACACTGCCCTAGCTAACAGTACTTTTCACGTAGCTGTCCTTTGAAGAATGAGCAGCAGGAGATATCTGGGATTTGACGCCCAAGTCAATGACTCAAAACAATCCCACGATAACGCGGGGTGTTATCACGCTCACGCAGCGCGCAAGTGAAAATCATTAGTGGCCCTTTGATATTGATGATCGTGCGAAACGTTAGCAGCGGGGCTCATAATTCTGCAGTGGCGCACCGCCGCTGCTGCAGAGTGAATATTGGAGAAACACTACTGCAGTGTTTATATTGAAGATTCAGCAGGTTCAACTGGAGTAGGTTTGTTGAATATTTTTCTTTATTTGGTTAACATCTGCAAAGTGCCAACAGCTGACATCGCTGAAGAAGAGACAGTATGGGTGAGGGGCTACAAGTCAAAACCAGTATTTATTGTTATATAGCCTACAGTCACCTGTTTACACCAAAGCTAAGCAGTAAGTAGTGGTCGGGATCATGTGCATTGACCATAAGTTAGCCATAGATGCAGATCTATACTGCAGTATACTGTGTATGTAAGATAATATAGTGATGCACATAAGCGTCTGCTGCGGTGGAACTTCCCCCAAAAGTCTCTTAAATCTCAGTTACACTCTCTTTTACACACCAGCTTTCTTTTTCTCAATATTTTTCCGTTCCTTGTGTGTTTTTCCTTCTTCACTCCTCTCTTCCCCCTCCTCTGTTTTGTTCCCCCCGCAGGCTAGAGCAGCTGTAAGCTAAACACATTATTCTTCTTCAAAGAGAATGACGCCGAATGCTTGATGGAGGTAGTAACTAGAAGGGTGTCAGGGCAGGGGTGGGGGCTGGGGGGGTGGTTCCATGTGGGAATGCACTTTAAAGGTGACACAGCAACAGTCGCCATGTCCTCTGTAAAATTTATGGTACTGCTCTCTATTTTGGGTGACGGGTCTCTGTAGCATTGACTTTGGCAGGCTTACTTGATGTCACCATGAAAGTTATTTTAATGGTTTATATTTTACAGTCAGTAAGTAAGGGCACGCTGGACAGTGTTGCATGCATGACAACATAATATAAATTCAGTTATTGACAAGTCCATAAAAGCACAAAAGCTGATTTTTATTTATTTTTTTAAGTCAATAAACGACACAGTTGATTTCTGGCTACATTAGCATTCTTAACTCACAACAGTCCTATAAACACTGCACACCTGCCACAGTTTACAGAACTGTCATGAGTCAGGAAGTCTCAGGATCTCCAGGTGGCTAGCTGGCTCCGTCGATCCCCAAAAGGACAGACTGGAAGAAAAAAAAACAAAAAAAACAATTCCTCACACTGATCAGCACTCTTTGTTTGGGTTTGTTGACGTGGCATTGTCTGTCTGGAGAGGTAAAACCGTGAGCTTGGACCGATCAGCGCACGGATTCTACTTTGTTCAGTCAGTTGCTAACACTGGCCCGACCAGCTGTCTCTAGATATCAGGCTGATGTCAACAAACACATGCAGCAGCAGATGAATTAGTGAACAGACTCCGCTACTCTGTCTGTGTTCAAACTAGTTATTATACTGGATATCCGTAATCCACTTTAACATCAGGTACAGACAGTCCATAGCTGTGTAGTGGAACAGCCTGTTATTTTAAATATGTATAACAATGACAATCTGGCAAGTGGTGGAGGTCTTTTATTATTCTTGTCCAGCAACAGAGCATTGAGCATGTCATTATTCTTATTCTTACACAGTTTAAAAATATCAGTTTAACTCGCTGTGTGAAAACATCTGTACCTCTCTGTGTTTATTTGGAGATGTGCAGAGGTGTTGCATCATCCTTCCAACATACCTGCTCAGCGTGACCAAATCTGGCAACTCGAGGGGGGGTGGTAGTCTTCCCATTCATGTGAAAGTGGGTACTGCGCTTACGCTGTGGGAGTGACAAAACACAGTGGCTGTCTGGCAAGAAGTTGATGCATAATCAACCTTTGCTGAACTTGGCCAATCACGTGAGCCGGCGGTTGGACCAGAAGACGGTCTCTGTGTGTCACATCTGTTTGCGGGAGAGAAGCTGAACACATAAGAGAAACTGACAGAATTGTGCAACCGCACTATGAAAACACACTGACAGGTTTATGTGTGTTTTGCTGTGTCAGGGTATGCATGCATTTCAAGTTAACTGCACATTTAGCCTTGTTCAGCATAACTATCCTGCTGGGTTACGGGCATTCCCTTGTGTTGCACATCTCACTTTAGAGAGCGACAGATAATGTCAAGGAGGTTACATCCACCACCCGTCTCCAAACAATATAACCCACTCTAAGCAGATTTAGCAGTAAACCAAAGTGCTGAGCGTGCGATATTGGTGTCCTAACGCACTGTTTGACACTGCTCAACCTCAGGGTTAACTGCTCTCCCACTGCCCATATAGGCATGATGATATTGTCCAACACTAATGCAGCTCCTAACTGCCTCTGCCCCAGGCTGTATGCAGCTGGTCGAGGTGTGAAAACAGTCTGCACATCGCCTCACACCATAGCTCTCATACATACATACACATACACAAAGAAGCACATTGCAAGTGATGCGATGCACAGATACGGTGCAGCAGAGCTCTAAATGTATGCAGTATCTCCTAGGTTACCTGCCGCCTGCATGATAAACAGCAGTGTACCCCAGCTTAGACTGCACAAGTAAGTCAGTGCTGCTGAGTTTTTATACTTCCATGCCGGCGACAGCAATGGCAGGAGTCACTGTTTTTTCAGCTTGTCCGTTCGTCAAATTTTTGCAAACCCCTTGAGGGAATTTCTTAGAATTTAGCACAAACATCGACTTGGACTCTGTAATGAACTTATTAGATTTTGGTGGTCAAATGTCAAGATCACTATAACCTCACAAAACATGTTTTTGCCACATATTCATCCTCTGATTATGACAAAGTTTCATACAAATGTCAAATAGGATAAAATGATGAGGTCAGATTCACCTTGATATCATAATATTCTTACAAAAATACTTTTTCTGGCAAATATAATATAATAACATAACTCAGGAGCAGATGGAGAGATTGTGACCATATTTTACATTTTGGTCAGATACTGTTTGGTGACACTAATCCTGGGTGCCACCTTGAAACTGTGGCAATCCTATTAAATTCCTTCAAAGTCTTCACTACAAATATTACACAAGTCACAAGACTGACGCGGATATAAATTTGAGCTTGACCGGTTTGCGGAAGCATTCAACCACGAGACAGTATTTCCAGTTTCATTTCAACTTTCTCTGCCGCCAATGTACAAATTCTCCATCTCGCTGCATCCATTCAGAATTAGCAATGTGAGATTTTTGAAGTGGCGGCCCAGGAAACATATCAATACATACAGATGCTGCACTGGCTCGTTTTGCAGATTGTCATTCATCCTTGTGGTCTGTAGTATCAATGTGATGGATTCTTGGCGGTTTCAGAATAAAAGCTCTTTGTACTCTAATTTTGTAGTAAATCAAGACCGATTGAAGTTAAAGGAAATCTCATGAGTGTTAATGTCTGTCAGCGATGATATAAGAGCGACAGACAAAACATAGTCAAGAAATAATAATCATGATTTGGGAGCTAGTGAGTACATCGGTGCTACAGATGCAGTCATACCTCTGACTCATCAAACATTACGCATCATTTATCAGGAAGACCAGACAGAGGTTCAGTGTGTTTGGACTAAGTTCCTTTTGTAGAAACATATAAATATCATAGTGGAGCCGCGAGGATTTACCCATCAACAGATAATTAATCAGCAACTGTTTGATTACCAAATAATTGTTTTAGTGAAGGGGGGAAAAACTCCAACATGTTTGGCTCCAGCTTCTCAAATTAGAGGATTTGATGCTTTTTTTTATTTGGTCATCTGTGAAAGTAAATTGTATATTTAAGTTATGTTTGTTAGTTGTTGGACAAAAGAAGACATTTCAAGATGTCTCCTTTTGGGGGGTGTAGGAAATTATGACATTTTTAAACTGCATTTTTATTCTGCAGATAATTGAAATGATAAAATCCTACATTGATGTCACTTTATTGTCAATTCTAACTATATGTAGCCTACAGGATATATAGTGGATTGAAATTGTGTTTCTCTCTGACCCACAGTGAGGTAGACAACAATGAAACAACAAAAGTAAAAAACACATTAAAAAGAAACCACCACACATAAAACTGTATTTATTAGTATATATTTTGTAGTAGTAGTAGTAGTGTTGTAGTAGGTTTTTTTTTATTTGATTGAAAGTGTTAAGTTCCTATTTAAAATCAATTTTTAAGTTTTAGCCCGCTTCCATTATCGTCAACTATAACAGCCTCTGTCTTTATGCATAATTGCAGCTTTCTTTTAGAGTACCCACTCAGGACTAAGCTTCTACTTCTTCCCCTTCTCTCTCTCTCTGCCCTGTCGCTCTCTATCAGCCTCGCCCGCTCGCTTGCTTCTTTTAGTTATTATGATACAAACCAAATTACTTGTGAATGCTCCACCCATTATTTGTTTTAATTTGAATTATTTAATTTCATCCAGAACAGGTTTTGCTTTGCTTGCGGTGAATCAAAAGAAACAAAAAACTGAAACCGGCATGAGTTAAACAGGGGGTGGGGGGGGAAAACAAATATTTTGAGGCCGTCTCATCCTGCCCAAGGTGAGTGTGAAAGTAAAGAGCTGTCAGTGTGATTATGATAATGACGCCGCTGCTGACGCTGATCCGAACGGTCAAAAACAGACGAGCCGCGTGTCACAGATCTCAGCAGTCACAGAGCTGCTGACACTGACAGACAGCATCGTGGGATCCCCGTAGTTTAAATGAATTCAAGCCTATTATAAGATCCCATGATGTTAAATGATGACACATTTATTTGTTACTGAAAGGAAAAGCTTTTATTTTGTTAAATCGTGGCTGTCACTAGTATAGGATTGTGTACTAGATAGAGCTTCTGCTGCGTTCTCTGCAAAGTAATTATTCTTGCCACATAAACATCCACGTGTCCTCTGAGCCAGTGAACTACTGATGCACCTCTAAGGGACGATCTTAGCCTAATCTGATTGGCAGGAAGGAGACACAGAATGCCGTATAAGGAGATGGGCAGCGGCCTACGCTTTTGACGGACATCACAGCGCAGCAGAGGTTTTTGAGCGGCTTGAGGGGCGGGTGTCGGTGGTTTTAAAGAGGGGGGGGGAATTCTCCCTCTGGCTTTCATCAAGCGTGGCAGGCAAGAACGAATAGGGAAGGGGAAAAAGGAGGGGGGGGGGGGGTTGAGTGAACGGAGGCATACTTCTCCAACCACTGGAAAAGAAAAGAGACGGATTGCAGAGGGAGAAGAAGCTGTAAAGAGTATTTTTTTCAGCCCAGGCAACTTTGCATGACAGCAGATAGTTCCTATAGACAAACTGGCTCATGAGTTTGTGTGATTGATGAGTAAAACTTAAACGGGGGGGGAGGTTGGTGGCGGAGGGGGGGAGTTCAGTAGCATCACCACTTGGTCGCTGAGCCTGTGTTTCTGTGGATGGTGTGTGTATGCGCTTCACTTTTGGGGCTGGGTTAGGCTAAAAGTCAGCAGACACAGACGCACGCTTGAAAGGTTTTTGGTTTTTTTTTGCCGTGACAAAAAAAAAAGGGCTTCTTCTCCCCCTTCATCTCCTCCGTGTGTGGAAAAACATATGGTGTCTCAGGTAACACGACCGGGCTTCTGCTGTGCGCGTGCATGTATGTTTGTGTTAGTGTGTGAGCATGCATGAGGGGAGAGTGAAACAGCATGGATGAATAGGTCCAACTCCAGATGGTCCTTTTTTTTTTTTGCTATTTGTAATATTAGAAAACATGTCTGTTGATACCTGATCTGCTCTGTTGTCAGCTTTGCTCAGATTGCCTTTCACTTTTTGTATGTGTGTGTATGTGTGTTTCATGGATTCAGTCTATTCTGCATCTTATCTCACAATGTCAAAACTCAGTGTGGAAAGATTTCTGTTGAGACCAGACACAACGCTAATAGACTGTGTCATTATTTCCCATAATCCCCTTTCCTGTTGAGCCCCCCTCCCCCCCTTTTCTTTTTCCATTATTTCTTTTTTTCCTTGCCCTCTCATATTTGACTATATGATGCTGCCATATAGGGCAGTGCTGCTCCTCAGTCAGCGGGTCAGGAATCCCAGCGTGTCTGTGTGTGTGTGTGTACTGTTTTCACTTCTGATCTTAATCCACTGCCTGCTGTCATCCGCCTGTCTGATTATTAGCTCATCCATAATTTATTTTCTTTTTGTACTTTGTCGGCTAAATCATCACAAACACCCAAAATAAATATGATTATTATAACACCTTCAAATACCTCTTCAGGTTTAGTGTTTTGATGTGAAGCTTTGTGTAATGATATCCAGACTAAGCTCAGTGTTGCTTTATTCAGTCGACATCACTTCTGACTGTGCTTTGATAAACAATGAGCTGCTTCTTTGTTGCCCTGAAGAAGAAATCGTCTCTGGAAAACATTAGATGATCAGAGTTTTATCATATGACAAGCCTGCAAAAGAGATATCTCAGTTCTAGGAGACCCACTTACTGACCAGCTCTCACTCTGTCAGATATTAAAAGCTAAAAAACCTAAAAATCTCAAACCATTCCTGTATTCCTGTGAAAGCATAATAAGATCTCTGTTTAAACATCATTTTTAACCTTCTTTTGTCACTCTTTTTTTTAACACCTCTGCTGAGCATTTTTGGGGTGTGTGAATCATCCCTGGGCCGGGATATGCCTATAGGACACACCCTTTAGTGGCTGAGTACAAGCTACTGCATGTTTATGGGCTCACATGCCCTAACAAGCATACTCAGGCTTTGATATAACCTACTCAGTGTAGACTAAAACCTAACCAATGAATTTTAATGGCTCCTCGTCTCAAGGTTTTTTTGTGCTGCTTCCATTTTTATCACTAGGTGACGGAAACCATAGCAGATGGTAAAACAATTCACACATTCTTTCCTACCATACATTCAGCCTGAACCACAGCGAGAGTGGCATGAGAGAGGACGAGTCTGTTTTTGGATTACACAGCCATCTCTGATGCCTCCTCTGTCTTTTGGGCTCAGGCTCCAGAAGCCGTCTGTCTTACAGATGGGCCTTCTAGCCTCAGCTGGCTGTTAGCAGCCAGCAACGGCCATCACTGCAGGAGAACAGTGAGCAGTTAGGCTATAGGATTAGAGAAAGAGAGAGAGAGAGAAAGAGGGAGGCAGAGCTCATTTGCTTTGCGGCAACGCATCTTAGTTACTCTGCCTAATTAAAAAGGCTGTCTGGAGACTGGGTGTCTCTAGGCGTCACCCAGCCCAGATCCAGCCCACGGCAGAGAGCAGACCAGTGGTTAACGGTGGTGGATGCTGTGTGTCATCCTGCTTGGCCTGGTGTGGAAGAAGCAGCAGCCTTGACCCTCCCACACACACACACACACATACCCACCCACCCACACCCACTGACCTCCTTTCTCTTTCAGCTTATCCACTCATCCTCCATCTCCTAGTCCATCCACTCACCCTTTCTTTCGCTCTCTCTCTCTCTCTCTCTCTCTCTCTCTCTCTCTCTCTCTCTCTCTCTCTCTCTCTCTGTCTCTCTCTCTGTCTCTCTCTGTCTCTCTCTGTCTCTGTCTCTGTCTCTCTCTGTCTCTCTCTATTGCTTTACTGTAAATGGATTTTGTGAAACTTAGTCCAAGATGTCCTTCAGTGTGTGAAATGATTGAAGCGGTAATATTGCAGAGTCACTACACACACACACACACACACACATACACACACACACACATACAAGATAAGGAGTATGGGCTGGGGCAGCAGCACAGCTATAAAGAATCTGTAGATGATACTTGTGCTGATACAGTTGTAACAGTGCAGAGAGGAGGGGGGGGGGGGGGGACCTGAGGCAACAACTTTCCCAGCTGATCCACAGTGAATCTGAATTATAAATGGCTTCTAAACGAAATCCAAGAAAACAAAAAACAAAATCCAGGAACAAGCATTCGCACAATGCATCATGGTTATCATGTCACAGTTGGCGTTTATCTTTCCGTCCGTCCATCCATCCATCCCATAAGCATCTTCATATCTAAAACCGCGTATCGAATTTTCTGACTCTTAATAATGGATGTGTTTGCTGTAAATATTTCATGGTCGGCTGACTGAAAACACATGCCTGTCAGAGATATGGAGGTAGAGGGAGGAGGAGGAGGGAGGGGGGGTGTGGCAGAGAGGGAATAGGAGAGTGGCTGAGTGCTGAAGGAGAGAGAGAGAAAGAGAGAGAGAGGCATGATTTTAACCCTTTCATTCTGCCTTCCATCATGACGCCACTGCGAGAGGCTCACTGAGTATGTATGCTAAGCTGTCTCCTCTTCTTTCCTCTTCTCGCCCCTCCCCTCCCTTCCCCGCTCCCGCAGGGCTCTCAGGATTCAACAGGAGGACAGGAGGGCTTGGTGGCCCCACCCTTTACAACGTTCCCCCCTCCGCCCCCTCCTCAAAACGGACTACCGGGGACGGATTTCGTCCCCGGGGCCATGTTCGGTGCTGGGGGCCAAGGTACAGCAGAGGTAGGGGCCGGCGCTAACGGAGCCACCACTGCTACCAGCAACAACAACAACAATGTAAGCACTTGTGTGTGTGTGTGGTGATAAATGATACCTTTTTAATGGTAGTTTAATTATGGGGATGTTGAGTCATTTTACACCTTTTTTTTTTTGGTCACAATATTATTTAAGTTGTAATAATATATGTGGAATGAGTTGTCTTCTTTCCTCTCTGATCTCCACAGGGAAAGACAGAGGAAACGTCCCAGGGCGAGGCGGGTGTACAGTGCGGTACAGTAGTGGTTGGACCAGGGGGCTCCCCGGGAGAGTCCGCAGAAGCCAAAGGGACCCCCAAACGCCTCCACGTCTCGAACATCCCCTTCCGCTTCCGGGACCCAGATCTCAGGCAGATGTTTGGGGTAAGAGGTTTTTTGGGGAATGTTGCCGGAGGGGGGCCCTCATTTTTAAACAGGATCAATAAATCAGTCTAGACACCCCCGGGTGCTCCACAGAGAGAGAGGGCGGGGGGGGGCAGCTCACCAGGGTGTGGGGTGTTAGAGGCAGACAAAAAAAATCCACAAAGGGAAAAACACTCATGGGTGTTCTCTTAGTGCTTGAAGGGGGGGGAGGGGGGGCAGTTGGGTATGTGTGTCAGTGTGTTAGCATGGGTGACGAAATGAGAGGAGGGAAAAAAATGGGGGACAGAGCAGAGTTCAAGGCAAAGGGACAGACAGACACCTACTGGGAAAGTTGTCTTTTGTATAATAGCGACCCCTAGTGCAAAGCAGCTGCACTTCAACATCAGGAGCTTTTCATTTTTTACAGTGACGCCGAGCCAAGAATAACTCAAAGATGTTACGTAACCCATTTGCTTTCTTTGCTTTTCCGTGTTATCTAATTTCTCTCCTCATGTTTATTTTCAGCAATTCGGGAAGATTCTGGATGTAGAGATTATTTTCAATGAGAGGGGTTCAAAGGTAAGTGCTATTACTTCTTTTTTTTTTTTTTGACATCCCAAAATGAATTGACAGTCATTCCCACACAGTGTACTTTCCTTATGTAAATGTTATGTGATAATCAGGGGGGAGAAAAAAAAAACATTGTTCTGCAACCACACCATCTATTAAACAAAGTCAGAATGCCCCCCCCCCCCCTCTCATCCTCTCATCCTCTCTCTCCCACAATCCCCTCATGATGTGCCCCTCAATCACCATCAACCTCTTTAACCTCTGCTGTGTACCACAGGGTTTTGGCTTTGTGACATTTGAGACCAGCGCAGACGCAGAGAAAGCCAGGGAAAAGCTCCACGGCACACTGGTGGAAGGTCGTAAGATTGAGGTAATTTTCCTCTCTCTCTCTTTCTCTGTCTCTCTCTTTCTGTCCGTCCTCTCTTCTGTCTTCTTCCTGTGCCTCACATCGTAATTTCTGCTTGATCACTGACTTGCTAGCTAGCTCCTATCCTCCCCTTTTTAGTGATATGCTCTAATGCAGCCCACTGGTATCCCCCCCTCACTCCCTGGTCCTCTGCATATATGCAATATGTGTTTTTATTTTTATTTTTTTAAACGACTTGTTTGCTTTTTTTTTTTTTTTTTTTTTGCCTTTTCTGTGGTGGGAATGTGGGGGGGGTGCAAGAACACTACATAAGGCATGTACTTATTTCCTCTGCAGCATTGTTTTCACATTAAGCTGTTGCCTCTTCACCTTTTCTTTTTCTTTTTTCTTATCTTCCACTGATGTGCAACTAGCAGCCACACTGATATTACAATTTTTATTTATTTATTTATTTTCCTGCAACAAACGGAATGATGTCTGTGTAGTCGGCAACCGGAGGGCACGAGAGGAACGCAGCGAAAAAAGGATGATGCATGGCAGATTGCTGTCAGATGCTCTTTATTTTTCCTTCCCTAGCGTAGAAAATCCTTCTTGTGTTCCTCTCTCCCGGGCGCCGCGGCTAAGTGGTTGTGACAAGCTTATGGCTCCTGGTGCAAAACAGTAAGCATGCTGGGAATCACAGCAACACTTGACGCATGTTCACTTTTACGGAAGTCTGGATTCTTTACCAAAGAGCTGTACTGCTTGAGATTTTAATGTAAAGTCAATGTGCGTCCAGGTTTATTTGTTTGGTTTGATTTGATTGGGTATTGTGTTTGTTTTTAACTGAAGCATGTGCTGATTTGATTTTATTATTATTTTTAATCTGGGTTTTTTTAAATCAGCCGGTTGTCCATTTTTTGGATCTCTTGACCACTGTAAGCCAGGAATATCTGCATGGGCTTACTGTGGTGATTTCCTTGTTGTGTGTGCGGGCGTGTGTGTGTATGTTTGTGTGTATGTGTGGGTGGCGGGTGTGTGTGAGAGTCAGTTCCTGCATGATGGATGAGGCTGGCTGGTTTTATTTTTTATTTTTTTTAAAGTTCTGTACTCTCAGTTCACCTGCAGTGTGGTGAGGAATGAAAGCAAGCCACCTGCATCCACCGGTGCAACATAACTCTCTACCACCATCACCGCCACCACAACCACCTCCACCTTCAGTCAATCAGCAAGCTGAATGGATACTGATGGAGCCAATTTAACCTGCATCAGTCAACGACCCCCGTGTCGTCCCCCAGCATTGCTTTTTTTTAACCCAACCCCCCCCCCTAAAAGTCTCCTGCATGACGTCGGCCACTTTTTGTATTAATCAGCTAGCCGTTTTGTCTGTTTTTTGTTTGTTATTTCAGTCGTCACTCTCTCTGCATGTACTCGAGTAGCGGTGTCAAGGGCGGGGGCTGTGGCGAGTCATGTGTCAGCCGCATGGTGGGCCGGCAGCAGGAGTCTGCGGAGTGTTTCTCTTTTTCTGTCTGTTTATGGTGCATGGGCCTGAAGAGACAAACGGCTGGCGCAGGACGAATCACGGATCGGTGTTTACACATTCTTTTGACTGAGGAAAAAGGGCCGGACATTTCTATTTGAGGCAATGCTCTCTGGCAGTTCTCCTGTCTCGCAGATGTCGCCGCAGTAACTCTCACTTTAATTGGTCATACCATTTCAGAGTTCGTCGAACTCCCGTTTTCAGAAATGAAGACGGCAAAAAAAAAACCTAACTAACCATGTGTTTTATAATTCAGAAACTCTGAAATATAAGGCCTACTTTTTTTCTAATGGTTATGTATTGTTAAATATTTATCGTGTGTGACTGCAGTTCACCGCTCTCCACTGGCATGAGTTTAGTTGACTTTAGTAGCTTAAGTGTGCATGGTTTAGTCGTTTGATGCGGAAGCCTTAACTGAGACCACCGTGCTGCAGATAGCTGGATGTGTTTTTTTTTTCCTTGCATGTTTTATTCTGTGCAGCTGTTTTTGTTAAATAAGTTCTGGTGATGGGACTGTTAACTTCCTTTACTGTTGGATTTAGCATGAAATCAGCGCCTCCATAGTCTTGTTTGCGCTCATTGCAAAGTAGGGCTTGAATAGCTGAATTCTTAGTTTCCCGAATGATTTTTTTGACTGATCTCTAAAGGTATGCTGTACCTGAATCTAGTGCTGTCTTTTCTTATTGTTGGTGCATGCCAATGGGAGTTAGTCAGTAGTTCTACTCATAGCTTAGCTGCCCATAGTGTGCATGTATGTAGCTTTATATGAAACAGAAAGACAATTGTTGTGTTTAAAGTTCCACTGTACCTCTCTTTGTCTGGAATAAAACTCTGCGCTTTGAAGAAGTCAGTTTCCTGTGCACTTCCAATGTATCCATGTAAGTGGCCCAACTCCAATTCACTTTGTCTCTACCTGCTTCTCTGTGAACTCATCTCACCACCATTCATTCTATATATAGACTACAGAGCCTATATATAGCTATGACTGTGTGTATCTTTTAAGTATGCACTCACAAATATACACACCTCAGCGCATCTCCACCCCCCCCCCCCTCCCCATCCCACGGCTGTGTCTGTGACTGTTCGTGCGACCTAATGTAAAAAGTTTAAGCAGTCTGAAAACCCCTTCAGACCATTTAGTCACATATGTGATGTCGCATATTTAATTCTCACACTATGCTACAGATACTGGCTGTTAATGAGAGTGGAATAGGGTCTCTGCATGGTCTCTTCAGAAATCCTGAAGGTAAAAGTGATTGGGTGGTAATACAGTGTCCTTTTTTTCCCAGGGAACACAATGTGAATATGTTTTGACTCTCCACTGCAGTAAATATGCAAAACATAAACATGTATGAGGACTGGTAGCCAGACTGTTATGGTTAAGTTTATATCTGTACTAAAGAATCTGAAAGTTTACCTACATTAATTTAACATAAAGCTTTTGTGTGTGTGTATGTGTGTATGCAGCCACAGTAGAGGACGCACAGACAGGTAGCAGAGACCATGCCGAACCCTTTCCACTCCCGTTCACTAACCTCCGCTCTAAGGTGTTGTGTGTCTGTGCCTTTGGGCCCGGAGCGTTCTGGAAAGTGACGGCTCCTCTGCAGCGCAGAGTTTTAGTCAGACGTTCGAAACACAACAGCAGAGAATAGCCGAGGTGTGTGTGTGTGTTGTCACAAGCGGTGACGCTCTGCATGCTTTGATTCTCATCAAGGTCGGGGCAGCTAGTGAGAAAACAGATCATCATTGCATGGTTGTGTGCGCACGGCAAAAAAAAGGATGAGAAGAAGAAGAAGAAGGAATTGCGTCTGCAGTCATGCAAACTCGACCGCGCACGCCTGACGAGACAGTGTTGCCACGGCGACACACACACTCCTCGACAGGACACAGTCGGCCTTCAGCTCACTTGGGCCCGAGCGTTATAGCAGCCATTCCTATTAACATGATCATTACTGAGGATTGAATCAGTAGTTTTATTTCTATTTAGAAGAAGTCAGAGCTTGATTGTGAGTTGTTGGATTGGTGACGGCCCTGAGGTGAAGGCTTACCAGCTCCTCATGTCCCATTAACCCCCCACCCCCCACCCCCACCCTCCAAACGCCCCAGCTTTAGATATGACCCGCCCTGTTCTGTTACTGAAACTTTCTGTTACTGCATGACCCCCCCACCCCACCCACCCACCCACCCAAGAAAAGATCAACAAATGAAAACGTGCGAGTATCCATGTGTGTGTTTGCTTTGTACACGAGTGAAAAAAAATAAATGTAGAGATGGTTGAAAAGAAAAGGGGAAAGAGAGTTTGCACTTTGCCCTTTCCAACCCTCTGTCTGTCTGTCTGTCTGTCTGTCTGTCTTTCTTTCTTTCTATCTTTCTGTGTCGACTTCATTCTTTCTCGTCCTTTTACCAACTCCCCCCACTTCTTCATTCTCTCGTTGCCAGTCAAGTTTGTCTTCTTCTGTCATTTTGTGTTGAATTTGAAATGAAACAGCAGTTGTTTTTCTAACTCTTACTACTTTTTTTTTTTTTCCATTACTTCTCGACTGCCTTGTTGTGTTTCCATTTTTTGTAATCATCGAGTTTGTTTCGTCTTACTTTCATTGTTTGACTATTGCACAACCCTTTCGGTATATGTTCTTTTTGTGGTGACTGGTTAAAAACTTGGAAATTATAGCCCGATTTTTTCCAAAAACACACTCTTCCCTTGTGGCCTAACTTTAACCCACACCAGAATGAGTCCTCTCTCTTCTCTCTCCCTCTCTCTCTTTCTCTCTCTCTCTCTCTTTTGCAACATCTAACCAAAAATACCTCCACTTATCCTTTTGACTGTAATACAGCCAGACAGCGTTAAACCAACCTTTTTGCTATTCTGCTCTTATGACGGAGGGCTGGTGTGCATTTTGTTATCTGCTCTTCTGACTTTTTCCTTTTGGAGGTGTTCCAGTCCTTCACTACTGCATTCATTAGGCTAGCGTTTTTTTGGGGTTAAGGCAAGGTTGCCCCCATATCTCCATTCTCCTTGTACCACATCTTTTTTTTTTTTTTTTTTTTTTTTTGTCCTTCTAGAGCACCGAATACTTTCCTGTCACCGGTCTTGATTGTTGTAATGATGCTCCGAGCTCTGTTTAAAACACCCGAGAGCTCGCATCCTCTCTCTTTCTCTCTCTCTTTCTCATCTTCCTTTCCTTCTTTTCACTTTCTCATATTCTGTCCTGAGCTGTAACACTGCTGCTGTCAGGTTTATTTAATTTCGGGGAAAGAAGAAGAAGAAGAAGAAGAAAAAGAAGGGGGGGGAAACATTTAGGTTTCTTTTGTTTACTAGGATTATTTGTTCCTTTATTTATTATATTTTTTTTTCTGTTTCCCTGACGACTTCTTTGTGTTGTTGTCAGTCTCCACGGTAACCACTCGCTGTTTCTACGGCAACGGTAAGTTGTGTACAAACATCTATCACTGAACTGATCCCCCCCTCCCCTCCCCAACCCCCCTGAAATGGGCATTAAGTACCATATACTGTATTATGTACAGTATATTGTGAAGCTGTAATATATATATATATATATATTAGTCTTTGTATTCAATATTGACCAAATGAGACAGACGCATCACACACAGACAGGCGGACACAGCATCCTCGGAACAGATTGGATCTTGTAACAGTAATATTTTGTCCCCCCCTCCCCTCCTCATGCCCGCGCCTATCCCCCACCCCACTCCCCTTCCCCACCCTCTTCCACCCCCACCATGTCATTAACACCTCACTGGGAATGACCGAATGTAATCACCCTCCTCTATGCAATGACACGGCTATCCACAAATCCATCTGATTAATTCTCCATTGGACTTAATGTATGTAGTACTCATTTTCTTGATTAATAATTAAAAAAAAAAAAAAAAAAAAGATCAACAGAAATGATATGAAGCTTTGCTCCCTTTTACGCTGCCTACGATTTGCTTTGTGAGTGAATGCAGAAACCCCCTCCCAGCCCCAGCCCCCCCTCCCCCCCTCCCTCCCTCCCTCCTCCACCCCTCCTGAGCTGCAGGGCAAATAACTAGCCGCTCTGCTTTTGAATTTTTCTTTATTTTTTTTTTTATTGACCCCCCTTGTCTGCTTTTAGCATAGTTTGTCAAATTGGACATGTTGAATGCGGCCACACATTTAGTGCCAAAAACTGATCAGATGTACATACTAAGACTAACAGTAGCAGGTTTTGTCTTCATTTGCTGTTAAAATGTCAACTTTTTTTTATTAGAGCTCTTTTTAGGAACCAGTGCTGTGTAACCATATGCATCTTTAAACCGATATGGGGTTTACCTTGCTGTTTATTTTTGGGTCTCTTATTATGCTGCCATTTTGTTTTTCCTCTTCTTCTTTTTTTTGGTTTGGTTTTTTCTTGTAGTGGATTGTCTGTGTTATCAGTAGTCGTAGTAGTAGTCGTAGTCATAGTGTACTGGTCTTAGTTTGTGACACACAGTTTCTAATGCCTGGCATAGTGTCTCATGTTCATTTTATTTCTCTCCTTTTTTGGGAATGAGGATTGCTCTCTCTCTCTCACACACACACTCTCTCCCTCTCCCTCTCTCTCTTGCTCTCTCTCTGTTTCTTTCTTTCTCTCTCTCTCTCTCTCTCTGTTCCCTCCATCCTTTGGTGCTCTGTTCCTCAACCCACCACATATAATGAGATTTTCAGGAGAATGGTCACCAAATCTAATTGCTTTATTTGAATGATGCACCTTGGTATATATGTTTTTTGTTTTGTTTTAAACAGTAATTGTTACTTTTTATTTTGTGTGTTGCTCATGTAAAACTTTCTCCCTTTTTTTCTCTTTTTCTCTTCTCATTCCATCTTTATGTTCTACCGTTTTTTGTACATGGACTGGCTCTGTCTCTTTACTTCTCACCTGCATCCCTTCCTCTTAACTTATCTCGTCCCATCTTTGTCTCTTATGTGTTTGATGTGGGAGTGCTGCGATTGTTTTGATTGGTCTCTATGCTGCATCCGACGCTTGCTGATTGGCTGAATTTTTTACTTTTTTTCGGTTTGTTACTCACTCTTGGTCATGTGATGCGCCCATATTTGGCTGCGTGTAATTTCTGTGTTATATGATTATTAATTTTGTCAAACAAATGTTTTTGCACCCCCTCTTTCTCTCCCTCTCCTTTTTTTGTTTTTTGTTTTCTTTTTGAATATTTCTTTTTAGGTATGTAAACCCCACAAGTTTGGTTTCATATGGAAATGTGACTTGATTTTGTCCGGGTCTGTTGTTCAGGCTGGATTGGGAGGGCAAAAGTGGGATGAGAAAGGCTGAAGGTTTTTTTATCATTAACACCTTGAGATTTGCCTTCCATATTGGTCTCTGTTGATTTGCATGTCTTCCTGTCAACCCAATTTCATGATTTAATTACGCATGACACAAACACAGGTGTACTGTACACACACACACACACACACACACATGCGACTGCCCACCATAGCATTAGCAGAGGCTAAACCCTTCATTATATTCAGCTGTTACTTTTACTATAAACCTTTTCACAAATCTGAACATAACTTCACAGTGATACAAAAAATTGGCATTAATATGATTCATTAACTCGATTCATATTTCAAAACGTCTCCACTCAGACAACAGCGGATAGTTGCGTCATATAGCTAGCCAGGCTAGGCTAATTGAATCATTTGCTACTGACCTTGTCATTTGCAATGAGAGAAAAATGAGGTAAACCTCATTTCCATTTGAATGAAGCTCGGCAGATAAAGAACATGACTCAGTGAGTCATGTCCTGAGAGCCAGTGCGAATGGCAGTGTAGGCATTAATGGTCTTCTAAATGGGAGTGCAGCGTGTGTGCGCACACAAGCACCCTCATTCCTCAGTCTCTCTCCTTGTCACACACGCACCCACACTCTCCCCTCATCTAGCCAAAAGGTCATTCATCTTTAGCTTGCCACACAGTCAGATGTAGAGCTTCAAATGCACACTCGGACAGTATGGGTTATTACAGAGAGCTACCATCTTCTTCTCTTAAAGCCCATCAAAGGAAGATGAGGATAGATCAAGGGACCGGAGTGTGAGCCTTTGAAGCTCAGAGAGGAGATTATCAGCCATCTTGGATTGAAAGGGCCTAAGCATTAGACTGTAATGTCAGCAAGCACACATACACCTTTAAAATTAAATAAAAAATCCACACTACATTCACCTGTGCATGCCAAAAATGACCAAAAAAAAGTTCTTGTGCTGTCCCCCGACCCCCACCTCTCTATGTAGTCACAGCAGTAATATAACCAATTTCACCCATGGCAGCCCTTATATCTCTCTCTCTCCACACAATGAATCACCAAATCTCTACTGGGCAACTCGCTTTTAATTGCATGATGACTCAAAATCCCCCACCCACTGCTGCACACAAAGATGGCCATTTGTGTGCCTTGAAACAATAAAAAGCAAGATTATGTTACACACTAATGACATAGGGCATGCATTTCAGAATGGTTGGAGGAAGTGTAAACTACATGTTGACACAAGTAAGTGGGCCATAACTCTAGATGACACCACTATTCTCCTTTTTAATGAAGCAGTAACAGTATATCTACACAGAAAATCCTATTATTAACCTCAGATATGCTCCAATTTGTACAAAAAATGGAGGCAAGCATAATACCTGCACACAACAGCAGACAGTTTAAACGTAGTTACACACACACAAACACACACACACACACATCAGCCTTGGTCTTAGGTCTGTGTGCTGCTTTAATTTTCCTCTGTTGAATTGTCGTGTCTGTTTTTTGACTGCGTGTCCTTCCATCCTCAGGTGAATAACGCCACTGCCAGGGTGATGACTAACAAGAAAATGGTCAGCCCCTACCCTAACGGAGAGGCTCTCAGCACACTGCCTTATGGTAACAGCCCCACTGACACACACACACACACACACACACACACACTCACACTCACACACTAACAATGAGCCTAATAATCCAAACAGAATACAGAGTACATACACAGAGACAGGCAGACGTAGGCAGGCAGGGTTAAATACACAGTGCAGCCACACTTTATTGTTTCAAAGACGTCAGTGAACTCATTTCAGCTTAGTTTAGTTTGACTTTTTCTTTTCAGATTAATCCCACAGAGTTGATGAGAGCGAGGTTAACTTATTGCAAAACATAGATAAGAGAATCTGAAAGTCAGGAGAATGTATTCATCCAGTTATTTGTTTGTGCAGCTGAAGCAGTTTATCAGTGAATACATGTTAGGAGTTTAACCTAATAGAATTTCTACATTGTGAATGTAATGCAGTTTATTATGAACTTGAGTGTTGACTTATAAAATAAAATGTACTTTTGTATTGTGCAGGTTCTATACACTTTTGAATGACTTGAAATAATTGTGAGGTGCTTTAAATTGAAAAATAAGTGTGAGTTTAAAAAAATAGTGTGTGTCAAAATTCCTGAATTGTTATGGTAATTTAGTCAGGAGCACATAGATCAGCCCGCATGTTGCTGCAACGTTCCCACAGATATTTAGTGTCAGTAAAGATCTCGCTCCGTGCTCCATTGTGCAGTCAGCAATTAGACCATGATGTTGACCTGCGGTATCCGCTCAGGTCATGCAGCCTACCCACAATTCACCTGTCGTGGCCTCGCTCATTTGCACCATCTATTTGTTAAGCAGCGCCCAGGCCTCCGAGCAGGCAGTGCTGGATCCTGCGTTTGTGGGTGCTTCACCACGCAGTGCTAAGTGTAGCATGTTCAGTCGATTAAGCAGCCACTGCTGTTTGTTTCCATCACAGTTCCTGCTGTAGTTTGGAGTTAGCGTGACACAGTCGGTCAACAGAAGCAGGCATTGCAATCAGTTTTGAAATAAACATTGCTCTGTGGTGCTCAAATATTGTCTGGAATTAGCAGTGGACTGATTCTTTATTTCTCATATAATAAAAATGTTTTTGTTTTTTTTGTTTTTTTCCTTCTTTTGTGAGTTCTTCCCATGTGTGAATTTTAAAAACTACTGTTAAAGCACTTAATGAACCACATGATAGTAATAGTGTGGTGAAGTGTGTGTGTGTGTGTGTGTGTGTGTGTGTGTGTGTGTGTGTGTGTGTGTGTGTGTGTGTGTGTGTGTGTGTGTGTGTGTGTGTGTGTGTGTGTGTGTGTGTGTATAACAACACAGCAGACATGATGCTCTTTGTTAACTGCACCTATTAAACTGCACCTCTCCATCTCTTTGTGACTGTCAGCGGGGTGGAAGTTGAGTCCCATGGTGGGGGCCGTGTATGGACCAGAAATCTACGCAGGTAAGGCTGTTCCCCATCTCCTTCACTCACACAAAAGACAGTCTCCACAGCCTACTTTAAATTTGAGTCACATTCCAATCTTTAATTTATATGAAAGCACTGCTCGCCCAGCATTTCTCCTGACACTTTTATTGATATTAAGCCCTGAAGGCTACAGTTGTATTATTCCCTTCTCTCTTTGCTCTATCTTTTCTCCTCACCTTCTCCCCGGGCCTCCCCTTATTTTTTCCATTCACATTGTCCTAAATTTTCTGCTGTCACCCCATCTTTCTTTCCCCTTCTCCACCTCCTTCCTTACTGTTTTTTATTCTCCCTCCACTCCTTACCTCCACCCTTCCTCCCCCTCCTCCAGTCCCAGGGTTCCCCTACCCTTCAGCAGCAGCAGCAGCCACCACAGCAGCAGCGGCGTTTCGGGGCGCCCATCTCAGGGGCCGAGGCCGGCCCGTCTACAGCGCAGTGCGGGCAGCCGTGCCTCAGCCCGCCATTCCTGCCTACCCTGGGTAAGGAAGATAAACCAAAACCGGTTGTTAGCATTGACACGAGCTCGGTAGCTGCCCCAGATTTATGTGCTTTAAGGTAAAATCGGTAAATCTATTGAGCATCACCTCATCAGCGCTATTTTCAGAGGCATTTTCCAGAGTCTGTTTGACCAGGTCTCTGTTTAATACAGCTGTGCTCATACAGCTCTCATGCTCAAACATTATTCACACTTCACTCTCTTCAGCAGTCCAACTGGCACATTGTCAGTCGGTTCACAAGCTATTCAGTGGAGTACAACACGCTGATAGGATTGCACCCATTGAAGGTTCATTTGAATAAACACACAGATACTGGCATCAGTAGATTTGCATAAACACACACACACACACACATACTAGATTCAGTCATTATGCATAAGCAGTCACCCTGCTCATAGATCTGCTGCACATTCTTCATGTTTACTGCAATGTGTTTTTTTGTCCCCTCGGTATGTGTACTGTGCATGTTGTTGCTGTGCTGTGATGATTGGCTAATGGGGTTGCGACTGCTGGAATATTCAGATCAAAGCAGAATTGATTGCTTAATGGCCTCGTGGCTGCTTACTGTGATGACATTCAAATTAAGCTAAATAAGATTAAATTGGGGGGCTGCAGAAAATCCCCTCTCCATCTCTGCTCCACCGAAGGCTTTAAAAAGCCAATAAAAGCTGCACCTCTCAGACACCATTTCCTCATCAAATGATCTATTAAAGTGGACTTTACTGCCTCCATTCTCTTTGTAGCTGGGGAACAATAGCACTTTATGGTTTCATTTCAGTTCTAGTCAATGAACTTTTATCTGTTTAACCCCACAAGGCCAGAGTTGTCATGCATAGAGGTGCTGGAGGTTTTCGGTTGCAGTTGTGGAGCTTAGATGGAGTTGTATTTTCTCTGCATGCTGCATGGGTGTGAAATAACTACTGTATCTCTTTTTTTCTCTCTCTCTCTCTCTCTCTCCTCTTTTTTGTTCTTTTTGCTGTGTGTTGACCATCATCCACTCTGGTTTTGGGACTGTGCACCACTCCATTTGCACCCCCTCTCTACTACACCACCCTCTCCCCTCCTTCTATCACCTGACCCATTCCCTCCCACTCCTCCTCCTCCTCCTCCTTCTCCTCTCCTATTCGTTTTTCTTCCTCTCTCAGTGTGGTGTATCAGGATGGGTTTTACGGAGCCGCAGACTTATATGTAAGTAAACTCACCTCCCACCCAACACACCCTCTGACCCTCTCCTTCTCACGGCTTTCTCCTGCTCTTCTCCTTTGGGGGTGATTCTGCATGTGCGTCCAGTCGTGCGCTGCACAGAGCTGCCCGCGTAGCAGGTGAATGAGCCCACAACGCAGGGGCACCACTCGTTCCAAATTAACACGAGAACCTTCGTGATCCAAGGGTTGTTATTTTGGCCTGTTGTGGCAAAAACATCCCTCATTATACAACAGCTCTGTTCATAGTAAGTCGAAATTGATTTAAAAATAGAATAAATAGAGCTGTGAAATCTTAATGATAGGACAGAGGGTCTCTAACACACCACTACAAAGGCTGCTCTGTGGGCATATGCGGCTGTGTGCGTCAGTGTGTGAGAGTTTATGTGCGTGTGTGTCTGTGTGTGTGTGTATGTGTGTGCGTGTGTGTGTATCCAGGTTGACAACGGTTGTTTCTGTTCTCTCTATAGACTAGTGTTTCAGGACTCAGTCCTTAGTCCCAGATTGCCTCAGGTAGGGTCAACTCAACACCTAAACCCACAGTGTGCATTGTTTTTACTCTACTACCTGCTCTGATCTTATGAATCATCTTCTGATCTGATCTGGAACATCTTTTAGTTGTTAAAAAAAAAAAATACAAAAAATAAAAATTGACCACTTGCTTTGAATTTTGCTTTATTTTTCTACTAACTCACTGAAATGTGCACTTTTCCGCGATTGTGGGGAAGGGGTTTGTTTGTTTGTTTGTTTGTTTACTAAACTACTAAATCATATTAAGTGTGTTTCCCCCCCCCCCACTAGTTTGTTCAAAAGAGAGCCTGGTCTCCTTTGTGTGAACATAGACATTCATTTGTTGTTTAATTTGTTTTAGTCAGCCAAAACTTTATAAAAAACAACAAAAATGAGCTTTTCTTTTGCATTATTCCTTTAAAATTGAAGGACACTATTTCACAGTCAATGTTAGCCTTTGTTGTGAGATGCTCTCAAGTTAAAACAGAGAACATGGTCTCTTCCTGAATTAACCCCCCCCCCCCTCCACCACCACCACCTCAGGATGATTACTGAAGCATGTGCTGATCAGCTGCTGCATGCAGACATACTGTATTACTGCCCTCCTCTCCCACTTCCTCCACTCACCCAGAAAGCCTTGCTCTCTCCCTAATAATAACCCCATTTTCTTCTCCACCCCTCCTCCGCCTCCACCTCTGTGTATTGCAGGCGTCTGGGAGAATGCCGGGGGGTGTTCTGCTCCGCTCTGTTCTGTTCTGTTCTGTTCTGTCGTGTGCTTTCTTTGCTCTGTTCTGATCAGGTCCAAATGCAGCGGTGTTGTGTTTTTGAAATGAAATGTAATCTGGGGTCATGCATGCAGTCTCAGTGAGAGGAGGTTTTTTTTTTTTTTTTTTTTTTTTTTTTTGAGTGTCAGTATAGGCTTGCGTGGGTGTGTTTGCGTGTGTGACTTTACATTTCCTGTCTACCTTTCTGTTTTCTTTGGTCTGTCTCCTGAAGCCACATGAAAGAATAATAATAATAATAATAATGATAATCCTATTTTTTTTTTGTTCTAAATACATCTCTACTAGTGTCCTTTTGACATATCTGTATATCTGTTACATGAATCCTCTGCTCCGATGAGACAATGAGGTTTCTATACAACCTCCACTGTGTGAACATTTTGTCTTCCACTGTTTTTACCCACCCCCACCTCCCCCTCTCCATAGCAGTAATAATACAATCTAACTCAATCTCAGCAATCCAATTCCTTCTCTCTGTCTCACTGTTAGAGCATCACATCCAACAGCACCCCACCTCCTTCTCTCTCCATACAGAAATACAATATACTGACACACATATTTCATATTTCAGTTGTAAGTCAAGGTATACATATAATACCTGCATGGAATGATACAGTATATATATATCAAGATTTTAAAATTGAAATGTCAGTATGTTGTATCTGTATACCTCCACCTCCTCATTTACACAACTTACACCACCTTCTCCCTCAGAGGCATGTGAGTTAACTATGTTGTGTGTGTGTGTGTGTGTGTGTGTGTGTGTGTGTGTCTCCAGGGAGGCTACCCTGCTGCTGCTGCCGCTGCCGCCGCCTATCGTTACGCCCAGCCCGCGGCCGTAACCGGAGCAACCGCCGCGGCTGCCGCCTACAGTGACAGGTGAGGTTAACCGAGGACATGCACCAACAAACAGAGGCACACGCACTCACGCATGCACGCACACGTCACTGTCACAAAACATCAGAGGCTCAGGATTTTTAAAGTGTGAGGATATTTATGGATGCGAGTGGATAAGATTAGAAGAATAGTAAAAGCCAGAGGGTATTGTAGAAATACTGTTTTGGGATGTTTGATGTTGTGCATGGTGTCATTAAATGTTCTACTTAATTCTTAATAAATATAATATGATACATCATTCAAAACACTTTCTTCTTTAAATGTGACAGCTACTTTTTGAAAAGTGGAATGACTTGTTGATTGTTGTGTGTTGTTTTTGTGTGTGTGTGTTTCCAGTTATGGCCGGGTGTACACTACAGATCCCTACCACGCTTTAACTCCAGCTGCTGCCGCTTACGGAGTCGGAGCCATGGTGAGAAAACTGAGTGGAGCTCTACAAAACAACCAGAGTGGAATATTAGATTGTCGAATTTTAAAAAGAGGGCAGTGAACGTTACATGGGAGATAAAGTAGAGGAGGTTTGAACAGTGTGTGCCCATGTTGACCTCAGCTTCTTATCATTAAAAACAGAATAAATGAATAATTAGTGGGTTTGTAGTATAACTGCATGTAGAACTTGAATAGATTTTTCCAATAGCACCATGCTGTATATTATACTGTATATTGCTGTAATGTCATTATTTCCAGTATATGACTGTGTTGTCCCTTTTGCTTATCTCTTTCAGGCCAGTTTATACCGGGCAGGATACAGTCGGTTCGCTCCTTACTAAAGCTGCAAATCACACCCAAGGAATTTCATGTCGCTCCCCAACAAAAAAAAAACAAAAAAAAGCCTCCCTTTTTCAAGCTCTTTGTTTGGCAGGAGCTCCCCTCCATTTTTTCTGCAGGCGAACTACAGTGACAACTCATGTGTTTTTTGTTTTGTTTTTTGTCTTTTCTTTTTTTTTTCGTTGTTGTTTTTGAGGTGGCTAGAGACGTCGTTGCCACATCATCAACTCAAAACTCTGTTTCTGTACTCGTCTGTCTGTGACACGGATACAATGAAAAAAAACTGCCAGGAGTGTCTCCCACATAAAGAAAAAAAAAAGAGCCCGGAGCCTGCTGTTTTTGAACTACAGGGCACAATTTCAGGATGGTTACCTTTTTAGAAACACTATGGGACCTGGGAGGAGAGAGACTGCTGTTCCTGTGTGATCCCACGCACTACAAACCTTCTTTTTTCTTTTTTTTTGACTTTACAGTATATCCACTGCCCTGTAAGACCTAATCAGACCTATATACACACACACTTACATTGAGCACTCAGTATACACTTTCCTCTACATTTTCCTTTCGTGTTGGCCTGCATATGATCATAGGACTACCGCAGCACAACATTACTAATAGAAAAGAAAAAAGGTACTCATGTTTTTAAACACTACATTGACGTAAAGCCCTCCACAGCAGAGACGTCCCTACGGTTTAGCATTGTGCTGTAATAATGAAAAAAAACAAACAATCAAACTCAGTCTGCTCGATATACAAAGATGTAGGAATTATAATAGTTATTTTGTGAAGCCGGCGTTCGGAACATTCAGCCAGAGGAAGGGAACTTGGGAGCGTCTGACAGACAGAAACCACTGTTGTCCCGGGTAATAACAAACTCTGAACAACATGGCATGGGAAGAAAAAAAAAGCCTCCGGTTTGGTTTTGTTATATTATTTTTCTTTTTTTTGTCATTTTCTGAACATGTCACAACTTCCCCTTAAGTTTTAAAGGAAACACAAGAAAACAAAAATGTTTTTTTTTTTTAAACATCATTAAAAAAAAAAAAAAGTATGAAAATGACAAGGAAAAGGAAACAAGCGACTTGTTTTTTTCTGCATTACCTCAGTTTTGTTTCTACTTCTTTTTTGTTTTTTTGCCGCCATTGATAAGAAGTTGCATAGAAATGTCATTTATATATGATAAACTGTCCATTGATTTCACATTGTCCTTATTGCTGGTCCACACATATTCCATTTCTTACTCTTAACTGCAACACTAAGATGAATCTGTTTCTACTCACTACAGCTATGAACTATCCCTGTATGTCTATTTTGAGAATACAGCGCGCCTCCCCCTCCCTTCACCTCCCCTCTAAAGCTCATCCTTCACGTTAGTTCCTTATCTGTTCATAGTACTTCTTCCAAAGAAGGACTCACTTCTTTTTTATCTCCTCGACTGTCAGACATTCCAGCTGCGGCAGCGCTGCAGTGAATGAACGGGTCAAATGGACAAAGAACCATAAATTATGGACAAACTAGATTTAGCTGAGCAGATTTGAAACTGGGAGGGGTGGGGGGGTGGTATCTACATGGGAATCATCGAATGGGAATCCCTCCTGGCCAATCGAGATATTTATGCCTACAGGCTTCCAGGCAGAGCTGCATGGAAACGGTGTCTGATCTCAACTCAGCAGAACAGCAGATCCCAGCAGAACAGCCCAGATTAGAATACATTAAAACCCAGAGATCGCAGTCACGTAACGGTGTCTTGAAGTATCCCGCAGCTGACGGGGGTTTTCTATTATGTTCTTTATTTCCTGTGTGGCAAGGGGCAGTCAGGAGGGAGGGGGAGGGGGAGGGGGAGCACAGACGCTGTCACTTAGCTGGGAACTCTTGCTGTCATTTTTGTAAGTCCATCATGCTCTCTGGGATCGTTCGCTCTGAATACTTTAAAACTTCTCCTCACCGGTGCGTTTGAAGTGTTGTAAAAAAAAAAAAAAAAAAAAGAACTGGGCGGAACAGTTTCAGCCTCTTGTCCTATGTATTACATCTCCATTATACTCTCACTGTGTTATTGTTGCTATTATTTGCCTTTTTGTTGGTTCCAAAGATTTTTTTTTCCCTGAAGAAAGCACATTATTGGTCCTGATGTATTTCTTTTTTCTTTTTTTTTTTGTGGTTGATTGTTTTTGCTGTTTTTTTTTCTTTGCCTTTTACTTCATGTTATATTTCTTTATCTGTGGGGTTGAAGCTGTTTTTGTTTTTGTTTTTTTAACGTTGAAACAGCACAGTGCCGCAACAAAGCATCCTGGGAAATGTCATTGCAGCGGTGTCGACACAATGACAGACGAATTTGGGAATTGTGACCTGCAAACAAGACGACTTAAATTGAATTCGGTCCACACGCTAATTTATTTGCCTTTTCCTTTTTTTTTTTTTTTTTTTGGTCAACACATGAACACGCTGTATATGCAGAGGTGTTTACTGCAGACAAGGGAAATCAGAGCAGATGGGAGTCATGAGGGATTAATGCTGAGAGGATGTTTGGGATTGCCGGTAGGGCCAAAATCACAGGCGAAGTAAACGTCCACACAATGTCGAAAGGGCCCCCTGTTGGCCCAGCAGTAGCCACCTTTTCTTTTCTTTTTTTTTTTGAACAATGAAACTATGTGTGTGTGTGTGTGTGTGTGTGTGTGTATGTGTGTGGGTGGTTAGTCGAGGGACATTGTGGCGATGATGGTGAAGGTGAGAAGCTGAGCCATTAATCATTAGCTGACAGGATAACAACGTCCCCCGCTGTCTTTTTTTTTTTTTTTCCTTTTTCTTCTTCTTCAGGGGGTACAGTGCGCTCAGGGTGGAGCGAACAGATTGAGGAGGGGGGGTAATAATGTTTTTGTATGATTGTGAAAACTGTGTGCAGTAGGTCCAATGAGTATTTTTGACGAGCATTACCTCTTTTTTTTTTTTTTTTTTGGTCTTATTATTCCTTACAAGTATTATCAGAAGTGTTGCTATGCATGCTTATGTGAGAGAGAGAGCGAAAGAGAGAGAGGAAGGGTGTCAGAATCTTTTCATTTGTGCATGAATTCAAATCATAGTGCTGGAGAGGGAAGATGAGGTAGAGGATGGGAGGGTTTTTTGTTTTTTCACGTAGCAGGAGGAGAGAGAGGGAGAGAGAGAACTTTTGGCGGAGAGTGTTATGTGATGCGAAGTGACACGAGTGGTGAGAAATCTCAGTTTGAAGGTCCTCAAGAAAGTGTCCGGGTGGGGTAAAGAGGAGGAAAGGAGGGTGGGGGGTGGGTGGGGGGGTGATTCGGTCCGCTTCAGTAATCTGGATTATCTCTGCTCTGTGCCTCTGCGGTCGTCATGGTAATCACCAGTCATATCAGATGTTTAAAAGTTTAATTTGGTATGTCTGACCCCTCCCCTCCCCTCTCCTCAACGTGATAACAATGACGACCCAAGGTAAGGACAATTCGGCCTTTAAGCTGGTCCTCTGTGGGGTTTCTCCACAGAGACGAGGCTGCTGGTGTTTAAGCAAAACACAAACACCAAATCTGGCAGCGGTCATCTGCTTCCAGTCTGGTACAGAGTTAAAAAAAAAAACCAACCTGCCCACAGAGATGCTCTTTTAGCAACAATCTCCACCTCACTCATCCAAGTTGGCAAAAAAGCTCACGTGGAGACGGCGTTAATGGTTACCGAGCAGCAGCTGTGTGCGGTGCAGTGGGCTGCTTTGGTTTGTTTTGTCTGTAATTGGAAGGCTGATAAAAGACAAAAAAAAACACTAAACCACAGAGGTGTGCTGGAATAACACAGAAGCCAAAGTTTTATCCTCAGCTGTCGGCCCTGTCTGAACTCTGACCCCGACTCCCTGCACTGTGCTCAAGTCAAACCAGTGGGAGTTTTTGTACAGGGATTGAATAAATGGGTTTGAATTGCATGTGGAATTTTTTTTATATATATATGTCACATGCTCTTAAAAAGCTCATTTTATCCAAGTGATTGTTTTTTTGTTGTTTTTTTTTTTCAATAAGTGACATTTTTTTCTCACAATGTTTTATTTTGCCATCCTTGTGTCTGCCTTATGTTTATTCATTATTCATTCATTATTATTGAATGTATATAATAAATAAACTGTTTGGTTTTTAATACTGGTCTTTGAATGCTTATTATCTGAGTGAGGTTTAACATTGTATGAGGTCACCATGCCTTCATACATACATAATGGTGACCAGGAGGTGATAGAGCACATTCCCTGATAAGTTTCTTGATTTTGGAGCTGGTAGCCATTATGTTATTTCCTTTCCATGATTGTCTCTATCTTATCATTTTCTTGGCTGTGTTTTGGCTTATCCAATCAGGAGAGAGACTGCTTTAAATAGCACAAAACCCCCCCCTACACTAAAATGAATTAAAGGAGGAGCTGTTTTTGATTAAAGGTGGCATGAGAGCTAAAAAGAATGCTGCGACTTTTTCCTCTCAACGATGCATTACATTGTGAGTCAGATAACGGATAGATGCTGCATTATTACTGCTTCTCTCTGTCGCTCTGGCGTCAACTCACGAGTTTTGTTCCTGTAGATAGCGCGCAGTAAACTCTTCCCACATTTGCTGCACCAACCTCCCAACTTTCTTTTTCATTGCTGCCAAGGGGGAACAATCTGGAACAATCTTTAATTGCATCTGGAGTTAATGGCCGTAAATGGGTTGGATGTGGCGGGAAACCTCATATCCCTGCTAATTGCGCTAATGCACAAGAGGCCAATTGCCAATTTGATGGGATGCTCTCTCTGAGTAATTGAAGTCGGGCTAATTGG
The DNA here is from genome assembly GCF_027409825.1 of Scomber japonicus. Taxonomy (NCBI): domain Eukaryota; kingdom Metazoa; phylum Chordata; class Actinopteri; order Scombriformes; family Scombridae; genus Scomber; species Scomber japonicus. The sequence goes on along the minus strand of NC_070595.1, from coordinate 9,475,787 downwards.
AAGACTAGATTGAAGGCCGACTGATAAGAGGGGATGTGTGAAGATTGCGTCCGTTGAAGTGAGGAATTGACCTTTTGTGGATGGCAGAGTGACTGCAGGCCTCTGTGGGAGAACAATAAGTTCACAACAGGTCGTCACAAATAGAATCATCAGACTGAATATTAATCATGTTACTAATTTTAGACAATAAAACTTCAGTTTATAGATTTGATGTGAATCATACTAGCAGCTACATCTGTTAAAACACTATTTTTCTTTCTTTTGTCAATGAATTTCTTGGAAAAGTTTCACTTCAGTGGAGTTTTTTTCTCATCCACCCAGAGCCAGTGTACCATTTACTTGGTACACCTAAACATTGCCCCCTGGTGGTGTAACTGTGGTACTACCATCCTGCTCTGTGTATGGTTAATCCTCCAATATGCAGTGTGTGCCCACAGCCAAGGCATTAATTCTGGTTGAGAGAGTAATTGGTCTTTGGTGTGCCATCTGTGCAGATCTTGAGAAAAAAGAAGCCGAGGTTGAGCTTTAAGAATATGACACACACATCTGCGCTTTTATGTACAGATAAACCTTTTATTGGTAACACTTTACAGCTTGTGTAATAAAAAAAAATCATTAGGATATGTATCATTTGAAAGGGGCACGCTTTTGTTTGTGTTCCTCGTATCTTTCTCTGCACACAGAACACATCCCTCTGTTTGCGCCACAACAGAGCCCAGCCACTGTAATGTCACTTTGAATATGAAGATGTTAATCAGTGATGGCACAAGCCTCCCACAGAGCTGACAGGTCTCCTGTCCTATCCTCCCCCCGTCTTGTCTCATCTCATCTCATCTCATCTCCTCTCCTCTTCCTCTTCTCTTCCTCTCCTTTCATCCCTCCTCTCCACCGTTCACTGATGCCTGTGCTCGGCTCAGTTGTTTGGCACCTTCAGAGTGACAGTTTCACGCCTCTCCTATCACCTCAGGGCTACTATAAACCATCTCAGAGCGACACACCATGTACACATCACACACCATCTTACAGACACACTTCCATTAAGCATTGATAATGTGAATTTTTCACCAGAAGAAAGCCGGACTATCTGAACCCACCCGGTCCTCTGTGATGAAACTCAAGCAGATGAATCACACTGCTGAGTCTTTTTTTCCCTCTCTTTTCTTTCTTCTATTTGAGAGCATTTCACATCCTTCTGGCAGATTTGAGACTTTTCTTATAAAACTAAAACAAAAACATATTTACATTCACACAAGAAAAAATGAAACATAAACAAAAAAAATGTTTGTGCCGAGTACCTTAAGTACAGATTAGTGCATAGAGTTGGATCACCCTCAGCTTTGGCTTTGGTATAGTCAGTGTTGTGAGTGAGTGTGTGTATGAGAGAGAATGTGTGAGAGAGTAAAACACCAGACAGTGACATCAGTGTGAGTATTAATTCTGTCCATAATATTCATCATAGGGTTCCCTGTAGTTGGTGGTCTGAGGACGAGGAATGCTGTAATCTTTGTCAGGGTCGATTTCCTGAAACACACACAGATGTACACAATCACACATACATCATGTCAGTGCAAGTAAAGCTTGTGATAAACTGTGCTTTCATTAACCTTACAATATGACTTAGCCATAATTGCCTTCACTAGCAAAAGGTCACAGCGTTTAATTACGGACCATGTGAAGTCAGATTGTTAATCCTAATGCTTTATTACTCACTGTCATGGAGAATCCAGACTCGTAGGGTGATCGCAGAGTCGGCTCAGTCCCCCTGCCTGGAGGGAGACACATGACACAATTAGCTAATTATCGGCTCATTATATACTGTTCATCATAAAGGCCCACAGTGAGAGCCGAGCTGACTGATAATGGAATCGTTTTGTAATGTTGAACATGCGCTCTGTATTCATTTGCAGTTATATTTCAATATAAAAAAATGTCATTCTGTGAATCTGAGCTTGCTGGCCAGACTTAAACATGATTACCAGGATTTATACTAATATTTGTACAGGAGGTGGACAAAATAACATAAACGTCTCATAGAAAATGGACTTGGAAGTGTAAAGAACTGCTTTACTCCTATTAAATGACATGTCCATCATATATCCCTGCTTATTACTCTCAATTTGGACTCCTACAGTTTGTCTTGTTTAGCGTATGTTCATGTCACAATTTGCAGTCTTGTAGTTTATGTAGAGATGATTTGATGATGTTGTTTAAGCACAAGTTTTAAAGCACTAATCCTCAGACTTAACAAATGCAGCAACACTGTAGCATCCTTAATTAAATGACTTTAAGAACTTTTTCTCTTGAGGTATTATTATTATTTTTGGAGCAGCAACTACTAGGTGATCAACAGAAAATTAATCTGCAACAATTTTAACTGTGAAATCTTTTTTTTAAGTAAAAATGCCCAAAATGTTCACATGACTGGTTTGTTTTCTATGATGGTAAATTGACCATCTCTGTTTTTGGGCTATTGGTCTGAATAAAATATCACTTTGCATTCTGGGAAATTGTGCAGGGAGGTTTTCCCCCTATTTTCTGACATTTTATAGATTCAAATTATTAACCAAGGCAATAATCAGGAGATTAATACTACTAACACACCTCTACCTTCACCCCTAAGCTTAATTCATTCCCTTTCAATGAAGCCCCATGTAAATTTTTGGTAAGGAGGACGCCGTCTCACCTCTCCTATTATCGCCATCATTCTCAAAGCTTCCGTTTTCTTTTCCTTCCTTCTGGCTGCCCAGTCCTGGGATATCAGCGCTGGGGCTGGTCCAGCCGGCGAAGCTCAGGGGGACATCCTTGGACCTGGCCTCCCCCCTGCAGAGATAGGCCACCTGACTTAACCCGTGCCCCATCAGCAAGACCCAGCCATTGACCACCAAGGCGATGCTGATTACCGGGTCGTCCCATTTTGGCCGATGTTCTAAGTCAGGGTTTCCCTTGGTGAGCATTGTGATCCACACTATCCAGGTGCAGCTGGAGAGCAGCAGCGTGAGGCAGAGCAGTGTGGCCTGAGTGCGGCCATGCTGCCGGGCACGCCCTGTGTAGTTGTAGCTGTATGTGAAGCAGGAGCGGCACAGCAAGTGCAGGGACAGGATCAAGCTAATAGCCAAGAGGCACATCACGTAGATCTGCAACATGACAAACTCCCCCTGGCTGTACTCGCAAGTTTTCTTATCCCTGACAAGCACCAGGATCAGCCACTCTGTAGAGATGATAACCTGCACGGTGAAGAGGCCCAGGGCCACGGCAGGTTCTCCCCATCCCCGGGCTGCTGCGAAGCCCAGCAGAGCCAGACTGCGAGCCAGCAGGCAGGAGAAGGCCAGGGAGAAGAGCACGCTGAAGAGGAAGATCCTGGTGGGGCAGGTCTGAGGGGTTGAACGGATGATGAAGGAGAAGGTGATGGCGAAGATCCCACCTGTGGCCAACAGGAACATGAACATGCAGGCCACCGTGCCTCCGATGCTGCTGCGCTGCTGCCGTTTTGAGACACATGAGATCCATAGGGACCAGAGCAGCAGGCCTACCAGGAGAATCATGCTGAACAGGAAGCCTGAGGAGGCTAGGGTCTCCAGGACAATGCCCCATGCTGCCCGCCGATCACACAGATACCTGTAGACAGGGTCCAGTCCTGCCCCGCAGCCTGACACAGGCTTCTGTGATGTATCATTTGAGAAAGGAGTGGTAGTGTTTGTGGGACTGACTGTAGTTAGGATGGTGGTGTTGTTTGACTGGCATAGACAGGTGAGTGGGACGTAGACGAGGAGGAGGAGGGGGAAAAGGGATTTGTACTTCTCGGATGAAAAGGCCAAATTCATTTTTGTAATCCACAAGAGGATTCAGTCCTTCCTTTTTTATCAAAGTCTCCTTTGATACGGCGGATGTTTCTCTCCTGAAACAAACATCACAACGTTTTTCAAAGCACGTTAACATTGTGTGGACTGACGGTGTGAAATAAGCAAGATGAAATGGAAGACAAGGCAACACCGAGGTCATGGCGTGGAGAAGCAAAAAAGAGGAGAGAGGTTTGACAGCGAGGGTGAAGAGAACAGAGCGCAGGGAGGGCGGAAACAAGCCAGAACAAGGCGGGGAGGTGTGTGTATGAGTGAGGGCTACAACAGGAGGGGGGAAAAACCTTGCAACATGAAGGTGAGGTTGGGACAGGGGCAGACATGAAAGGTAACTACTCTTCTGGATCAGCTCGTAAAGCTGTGGTGAAACATGGAGACAGACAGGAGAGAGTCACAGACACGTGGGGTGGGAGGGGGTGAGGGGGCAAGGGGGGGGCAGAGGGTGGAGAGAAGGGGGGGGGGTATTATACAGTACAGTACAGGAGACACGCCGTGACAGATATTCACTCCTGATAGCAGATTGTCACTTCCTCCAAGCTGATAACAAAGCCTTTGTTTGAGTGTCAGAGATTCAAAGCTGACCTTTCACTGGGTTTATCACCGGATAAATATGACCCAGGACTCAACTTTTCCCTGACATTGGCATTTATTTGTGGCCTATAGTTAGTCATAAAATCATACAGTCGGGGGGAAGACTTGGAAAACAGTGGGTGGAAAGTTTTGATCAGCTGGTTTGAATATAAGGCGTTGAAAACGATTACAATCTTATTTGTCTAAAAGTGGAACCATTACTAGTCAATTGTAATAGCGGTTATTAGTCGACACCTGATTACATATACTGTCATTTTCATAAATCTTATTCAGTATTATAAAGAAAACAGATTCAGATTCATGATGTCTTTATCTTATTTTAACTATTAAAACCGGACCACACCTTATTAAAAACAGACACTTACCTTTTATCCTTTGGGATGTCCTAATTTAGACTCTCCAAAAGTGTCGATTTCAAGTTTGGTTGAAAGTGTTGTAACAAACTCTCTGTTAGTCCTTCGTCAGTGTTCAGCCATTCACCTCCTATCTAGAGGATGTGTTCATATCTCTGCTGGCCCAAGGTAACAGGAAGAGCGCAAGGTGAGGAAAAGAGGGAAGCGATGGAGCCTCTGAGGTCTGAAGCTACTGGGAGTGGATTTTTTTTTAATACCTGGCATCAACAGGTTGTGCAACAGCAAAGAAACCTGCACCCCTACTCATACTTTCCTTCCAATCCCCTCCTATGTCTCTCCCTCTCTCTCTCTCTCTCTCTCTCTCTCTCTCTCTCTCTCTCCCTGCGTCCCTCCCTCAGACTACAGGTGGGGCTCACACACCTGGAGGTGACGATACACATTAAAACACACACACACACACACACACACACACACACACACACACACACACATACACACACGCCCATGTAAGGGAGGGTTCACTCCTCCCCAGTTTTGAATCTAATTCCCATCAGAATTTGAATCCCATTTACAGATAACACGCGCATGCTAACTGGAGTAACCAGAGTGTTTGTGTCAAGTTTTGAGATGCTGACAGTTTTGAGAGGGGAGTTAGTTGAGGTGAGTCCAACTGACTCATCCCAGTGTCACCAGGATACAGCACTAGGACCAGCCGTCACCTTAGTAACCAGTAAATCACAGCAACAATATTTGGAAGTGATGGAGTTAGCCGCGGGGGGAGTTTCGTCAAGAATACAGAGTGCTTTCAACTGTTGTCTTATACAAGCCCATACGTAACACCTCCACTCATGCCTGTGCAAGTAGAGTTTATAGGGTGTGTTCAGTTAAATCTGAAGTCACTCTTCAGCTCTAAATTCACTGTAATGGTGTAAAACTTAAATAGACTGAGCTTTATCTTTTCATCTATCTAGCCTGTTTGTTGCAGGATCATAATGTGTGCAGATATGGGTGTAGCTATTGCACAGTAGGAGCTTACTGAATATTTGAGAAATACTAAAACCCTGCTGTTGTGTCATTTAATACCAAAGGAATTCAAGTCTGTCATCATTTATTTGAGGTGTCCTAAAGCAATCCTATGTTGGTTTTCCCGTTGCTGTCATTTAGTGAGGCTGAAATAGAAAGAATGGAAACTTTTTTCAGCCACTGCGTGCTGATACCAAATCTTTTCTTCTGTTTTGAAAGAGAAACCATAGCAACCCGAGCGTCTGGGAAAAGCTGTTGATGGACAAAGGTGTTGAAGGATGTTGACAGAAACCATGTGGCAGTGCTTTTCTCATGAATGTTGCACCTTAAGATTTGAAGTATTTCCTTTTTTCTGGTGCCTTTTTTGCCAAGCTAGTAAAGTATTCATTTATCAGATGATATATATATAACACATTTACAAGTTGGATTGCCAAAATTCTGCATTGTAAACTATGTTTCCCACCATATGAATGACCCCCTCACTTTCCCTGTAGCAACACCATGAGGTTAATATGATTTTGAATGAAATTTCTCAACTTTCATACGGGTTGTCATGATATATGGCAGCGAGTTCATGTCCCTGCTCAGGAGGAATTGTGATACTGTTTCACCTAATGACATCATCAGATCAAAATGTATGGAGTGTGGGGGAAAGATGAGTCATTAGGTAAGGAGTCCCAACCCCTGCATCTAGGCAATTGTACACAGAAAAAACATGGGAGAAATGGTAAGTTGTTGTTTTTATATGTCCAACTACATTTTCTGCATGTCAGGTGTAATGACTTTGATGTTAAAGTAAAACCAGGAAGTAATCAGGTCTAAAAACATTCATTATACATGATGGTGATTTGCTAACTTGTAAAAACCATGTGACACTCTTGCTAAACATTAGCCTCAATTGCTAAGCAAGGGAATGTTTTTTTAAGTGGTGGCTATGGGGCAAAGTGAGCAAGACTTTAGCTCACTTTACACTGAGCTAGTATGAGCTGGAGGAATAATTATGGCAAGAAAAAACAACTTAGATAATCTATCTTGCCAAGAACTTACAAGAGAAAAACCCCACTTGGTCTCAACACCCCTTGAAAAGATGGCAAGAGCAGTCATCGATGTCATGTATATCAAGAAGAAGGAAGAAAAGGAAGTAAAAACAGTAGGTGGAGAATGAGCTTGCAGACCAAATCATGAACCTGGCTGAGTTCCATGGCTTTACTCCAAAGAAACCAAAGAAATGCTGTGAACTATCATGGGAATTGGCAAGGATGTAACAACCCTCCTGTACTGGAAAGAGAAAGGTTTAGCAGGTAGGGTGTGCAGGAAATTACATGGCTCAATATCTCTAATATGTAGTTTAAGACAGCACCTTGACAGAGTGAATTATAGTCTACTTTTTGAGGTCAAAATTGGTTCAACAATTTAATGACACATCACCACCTCTCCTGCCGTGAGGTGACATCTTCGGAAAGGGCTACAGCCTTCAAGGTGGATGTCACCACCTTTGCATTCAGGAAACCTTGAGATAACTTTTTATTTATTTGGCGCTATATAAATAAACATTGATTGAACTGAACTGAAGAAGAATGATGAGGCATCTTTCCCACTGTGTTATGTGCTAAAGAAGCTAACTCAACCTTGAAATATAATATAAAGGGTTAGGGTTAGGGTTAGAAGGGTTGATGAAGAGGAACATCAGCAGTTACAGTGATTTCTTTTTCTTTTCTAACAGTGAGCCGTGTGTAATGGTTTCTGTCATCTTGTGTTCCTTTCATGTTTTATAACTACTTCCTGTTTTATTTTGTAACCTGGATATCCTTATATGTATTCTTATGTAACTTCCTGTTATCTGATTTTTCAAACACCTCTACCTTGTTTTGTCATCAGTCCTGCTCTATTTATACCCTTGTGTTACCTCTACTTCCATGGCTGATTATCAATGTCCTCTTCATGCTTTCCAGTGTTCTGTTACTTGTTTTTGACTCTTCCTGGATATTTGGACTTTGTTTTTTTTTTCAATCCCTGAATGGTGTTTGCTGCCTCAATGTATTCCAGGTTCCAGGTTTGCACTAAAGTGTTACACCTTGTGGGAATGTGATGATTTCAGGAAGCCTTAGAGTGAGTGGTTAATATTTTTGGATGCTTTCGGAAAGCATTAGGAGAGGTGAAGTGTTCTCATGAAATTATTAGTGATATCAGGATATGTTTTCATGTGTGATTTATATGAAGTTTGGCATGTTTTTGCAGCTCTTGTAAGGTTTTCCAGAAAAATGGAGGCAGTGAAAACATGAGTACTAAAAATAAACACATTTATTGCAACTATCAGGACATACCATGCAATAGTACATTGTCTGTGGGTCACAATAAAAGGGAGTTCCTCCTCCAAGATGACATGAAAGTGCATTGCAGTTTTCACCAACACACCATATTTGTGCACTCCCCTTGGTGTTTACAATAAACTCGTGCACAAAGAGTAGGAAATACAATGCAAAAAAGAGAGGAAATAAAAAAGGTAAGATGGAAGACAAGGTAAAAAGGTTCAACGCTGGAAACAAAATATTTACATTTTAACAGACAGCTAGAAGCAAATACAAGTTAGTATTAACTAGTGTTTTGCTCGCGTCCATTGCCGTAGGTCAGGAGATGCGGGGGGGAGAGGGGGGAAAGGGGGAGTCGTAAAATAAGGAAGGATAAGGCTAGTGTTAGAGGATGGAAGTATAGGGAATAAGGTATGTGGAGGTATGTTTCTCGTCATATCATTTCAAGTATATATATACTGAAAACAGTATTTTATAATATATTAATATAAAAATAAAAGCATCGTTATGCTTTCCATCCACTCAGTGGAGAAAAGCATGAGGTAGATAGACGAGAGGGCATTAGGGGGTTTGCTGGCAGCCTTATCATGGTGTGCCAAGCTGAAGATGGAGAGAAGGCAGGATAGAGAGGATTAAAGAGAGGAGAGGTGCAGGCAGGCAAGGAAGGCAGGAGGCAGCAGCTTTAAATGATGCCGTATTTCGCCAAGTCGCTGAGCTCCATGTCGCCGAAGGCTTCCCATGGGCACACCACTGTGATGTCTGTGCCAAGACCCTCCATGCCGGGGATATCGTCACCAAAGCTGGAGTAGAGAAAGAAAAGAACCAAGAGGTCAGTGGTCATGTTTCTATTTCATGTACTGATTTGATTGAATGTGATATAAATGGGTTGTTTATTTACCCCTTCTGGCCTGGTTTGGGGGCCTTGCTCTTGAATGTACGGGTCTGCCTCTGCTTGAACTTGGGTGGTCCCTTCTTGGGTGTGGTAGGGCCAGTTGCGCCACCAGGGGCCAGGGCGCTTCCTGCAGGGGGGTTGGCGTTCATTTCTGCTGAGGGTTTCTAAAAAGGAAGAAGACATTTCATCAAACTGTGTTCTATACACGTGCATGTCCTCAAAGGACGTAGCTGGCTCTCCCCCTGCCTTCTCATCTTTCGTCCTCTGCCCCTCTCTCTCTCTGCTGCCCTCCGCTAATCCTGTTTTCTCCATCCATCCCAATGCTAATCAGTGGAGATTATGCAGATTAGGCTAAATAGACAGATTAGCTCTAATCCTGCTCTGATCCGCAGTAGACTAATTGCCTTTCTTGAGGAACAGGAATGACATGTGCCAGGAGACAATCCTCTGTTCTTAACCTCCAACTTTTTTTTTCATGAGCTCTTCAGTTTAGACTCCCAACCAACTGCTAACATTCAATAGTTTAGATATCAAACTTTAAAATGACTAACTAGCCCAGTAACATTGTCAGTGAACACATATGCTCATTTAATCCTGCTCAGTGTTAGAACACAACATTGGTTCAAGGAGTTGTTTTCAGATCACAGACTCTCTTCAGTGTCTTAAAAAAGTTTAAAAAAGTACGCCTGTCCCTCTTTGTCCTCGTCTCCAACACCTTGGAGTTTAAGCAGTATTCAGTCTGAGCTCTAATGCCCCCCCCCCCACCCCCGCCCCCTTCTCTGACTGCTGACACTGGTAATCCTGTTAAGGCAGCTTGACAGAGGTGGAAAACACACCGGTAGGGCACACTTTGTAACTCAAAGGTAAGCGCCACCTGCATGGGTGACAGCGGATCTACATGCCGTGTGGACGAGGTCGCACAGGCTCCACTCCTGCTGTCAGGTGTAAGGATCTAGGATCTAGGAGGTGAAGGAAAGATAAGGGAAGCTGCTCTGTGGAGTCGCTGCTCAGCACGTTATTAGCTGGACCATCTGTTGCTGTGATTGTTCCCCTTAAAGTCAATCCTCTTTACACTGACCTGTTCTCCTCCTTAAATTTCTATTTGCGTCTTTTAGTAAGACTCTTTCTTTGGTTGTTCCTTTAACTATTTACTACAAGTCTATACATTGTTGTTTTTAGAAAAATCTTTCATAGTGTGCCTTTAACCATATCTTCACTTTAACATTCCATTTGTTAATTTTGTCAAATCCATTTTAAGCCATTTGAATCACATCATCAAACCACTTTGCTAGAGATATATCATGATTTTCAGTTACTTCTCTTCTTTTCTTCTTAACTCGAACTTCACTACTTTACTTTCACAAGTCAAGATTGTGTACAGTTAGTTACAATTAGTTAGAAAGGTACAATTGCAGAGCTGAATGAAAGCTATCCTCATCATCACACTCAAAGTCATCACCATCTGAATTCTTGCATCTTCTCCTGTCAGTTATCAACTAGTTCAGTGCTACCATCTTTTTTTATCTATAACCAATCCACAAGTAGTTATTACCAAGTCAGTACCACAGGAAACATTATAAAACTGTAGTAGTAGTAGTAGTAGTAGTGGTGGTAGCAATTGTGAGTTCTATTAGTTTCAGTAGTAAGTCCAGTAGAGTTATTAAGCCAAGTAGTAGTGGTAGCAGTAGAGTTTGTTCTCACCTGTGGTCACAGGTATTCCAAGAGGCTTCTTCTGCTCTCAGCTGCTTCTTTCTCCTCGTTGAAGCTTGTGATGTTTGGTGTCCGTCTTGTGGCTTTTATATGCTCATCTCTAATCCCCACATCCTCTTCTTTCCAATCATGTGGTCACTGGAAAAAGGTCAACCAAACATCTCCACCGAGCCAACCCCCCTCACCCCCCCCCCCCTCTCAATCTCCTCTGTCTCCTTGTTCCCATCACCCCACCCCTCCTTAGGTAGCTGGGTAGACAGTGTCAGAGATCAATCTGAAAGGATTTGATCAGGCTTATCCCTCTAAACCTTAGCACGCCTGCATTTAGCTTTGTCCTGAGGAGACAGTGTAATAGTCGTGTTTCAGGTCCATGTGAGGTGCATGTGGGATGTTGTTTGCTTCTTTTGTTCCCTGAAATTAGCATATTTTATTAATACTGTAAACCTCCATTGAGAAACAACACTACATTTGTCATATGAAGGGGGAAAAAATGGTTTCATGTGAGTTGTATTAAAAGAAAAAAGAAGCTCAATAAAATTAACTTCTTCTTCCTCACAATTAAAGTGCTTAAAAGAAAGACACAGAAGAAGCAACGCGACATGACAAACAGCATTAAGACTGTGGGTTAAATGAAGAGCGGTGCCTTTTGATTTTGATAATTGGAACTGGGTTGCGTTGCATTTGTAGCCTTCAAACCAAAGCAATTTCCAACATAATTTTTTTTGCTTCCAATTTTACTCTTAAGTTCATCTCACTTTCCATGAATGTCCTCCAAATTAATTAAATTGAACCTCACAGCATGGGTTTCACGCCCTCACAGTGAGAGAGAGATACAGACAGTGTGGGAGGGCCAGTGGTAAGAGAACTGATAAACCAGCACTCACATACAGTATATAGAGAGTAAAGTGGACCTGGTGCTTGGTCTTATATTTAGTTTTATAGCCAGGAACAAAAAGAGGTAAAATGACATGGTTTTAAGCTCTTGGACAATATTAAATTGTTAAAACTCATTTTTGTTATCTACATGATATACAACATGAGGACAACAATGAAATAAGTTCAGAATTCTTCATCTATACTGGTGTCTTTATGATCCTCTGTTTGTGGAAAGTTTTGATCTAAATAGAAGATCCTAGATTAGCCTGTTTACAAGTGTGTCAATCTATACAGTCTATATAGAGTATTCTATCTTACACATACAATATATATTCTTTTTACATCTTGTCCAGAGAGTCAAAACCAAGATTACACCTACTTCAAACTACAGACATATATGATCCAAGATGAAAATGATGATGAATAAATTAACAAGAATAAGTAACCAAATAAACAATTTATTTAGCATTAATCTCAACAGCTCTAATTATTAATTACAGATATTGAAGATATACACAGTCTTCTACAGTCTCTATCTTATATATTCTCTTTATATGTTCTATACAACTGATAAATTAAGTAAAAATGGAAGCAAGGGTCATTAAGTGTGTACAATAATGAAGACAGTTTTGAAAGTTAAAACAGAAAACCTAAATATATTTTATAAAAGCGACTGACATAATTATTATTTCACACGTTGGAATTGGGGTTAATCATATCCTGTGTACTGAGGTCAGACACCTGGCCTTGAAAGGAGGCCAGGAAAATGACTAAGCCACTTTAGCAGTATGTAGGCTGGACATAGGAAGGCATAGACTGCACTGTGTGTAATGTAATCACTGGATTCTCTAGGTCTAGATAGGTTGGGAACCACTGAGGGCACCAGGCATGTTTCATCATCATATCACAAATCTGCTGCGAGTGCTGGAAATATCAAGATCTGATATGTGTGTGTGTGTGTGTGTGTGTGTGTGTGTGTGTGTGTGTGTGTGTGTGTGTGTGTGTGTGTGTGTGTGTGGTTCAAGCATGTCAGTAAAAATGATGACAGTGATATATAACACAGACTTCTGACAGTGTGTCAAATCAGTCAGGTCAGTTTTCTCATCAACTCAGTGTGTGTGTGTGTGTGTGTGTGTGTGTGTGTGTGTGTGTGTGTGTGTGTGTGTGTGTGTATATATGTGTGTTATGTGTGTGTGTTATGTGTGTATGATGGGAACTTGCCAGAAATGCTGCTGTAAGCACAGTTAACTCACCTAAGCCTATTTGTGGCCTCTTTCTGTTTTTTTGATCTCTTTCTGCAGGCTCGCTCTTGCTCCTTTAATTAAAGGTAATAACAATTAACTGGACTGAATTGTGAAGCAACACTAGGAAGTGTTGACAGTGTTGACATCTCTAGATTATAGGTCAATATGTCAATCTTCGAGGCCACCCTCCCTCTGTCGGAGAACAAACATGCTAATACTTAGACTACTAATTAGATTAAGGCTGGGACTGAAAAAGGCACCAGGGCAATGATATCACACACTTTGAGTATGTGTGTGTGTGTGTGTGTGTGTCTGTACTAAGTTTTACTTGTCAAATTTACAGTATGTGAAGTTGGACGTCAGCAGACAAATCTGTTCTTTCATGAATCATGAATTCCAGCGTGTGTGCACAGAAGAAACCATTTAGGTCCCCAGCTCTCTGCCCCAAGAAGCAGCATGTATATACAGTGCAGGCATACATACAGTATGACCTGTGGCATGTATAGAGGTTTGCTGCCCACCCCTTTAAAAAGCTCAAAGAGACCATGAGTGACTATTCACAGCATATGAACACACTGCTCCATCAAAAAGGGTCTAGACAGGACTCAACCGCAGTCTCTACTGTCACTCTGGACTCAGATGTTGAACTCACGCTTTATGTCAGAAACTAATATATATGTTGAAATATGTTCTAACCTCACTTAAAAAGACGGTCTGGGCCATCTCCCTAAAAATAGGAAATCAAGACCATAAGCACAAACTGTTTGAAGTTTTTTTTTTAGAAGGCAACTAAACACATTAACATTTAATTCACTCAGCTTCCAGCCAGCTCTTTATCACTCTACACTCTTCTCTACATACTCTGAGGCTGAAAAATAAATTCTCAGCTACATAATGACTTCCTATAATAATGTGGTCTAATTTTCATGTTTACAGTACGGTAGAGGAAATGATCTTAAGAACTCTATTGAATGAGAGAAATTCATTTAATCTATGTTTGTTCCAAACACTCCAGGACACTACTTACATCAGACCCAGAAGCAGTGCCTTTAGCCATTATAGAGAAAATAAGATGTTTTGGAGGAGTGTATGAATCATAGAAGTGATAAAGTAGATTTCAATGGATGTTTTGATGCCTATTCTGACACGAAAAACCTGTCAAAGCCTTCCAAAGACGTGTGTTTGATGCTCTACAGATAGACTTCAGTGTGAAATATCACTTTAAATGTGTCTAGCTGTAATGTAAATAATAATGTTGAACCACAGACATCCTAACTTGTCAAAACATGTCTACCCCATATGAAGAGGGTCAAAGAGCTCAGACTGTCTGGTTTGGTGGTGAATATGAGGGTCACATGATGGTGTTGACAGCACGGGGCGTTCCCAGGGCGACACACAGCAGATCACATATAGCCTGCTTTCTGAGGACGTTTCCTAATCCCATCTGATCAGTGGTTGACCTGAGGAATTGACAGCAATACTGACCTCTTAACTTCAGAGCTGCACATTCATACATACAAGTCAACACATCAAACACATCATGTACTGTAATGGTCAAAGTGCACAAAAAGTTCTTTCCATCCCTTCATCCTGTGATGTTTTCTAAAGCATTTCTGCATTTGGTTTTACTTATCATTGCGTCACCTTGTCTGGTATTCTACTTGATCTGTCAGATCTGTGATGTTTTTTCCATTTGCTTTGGCCTCTATGCTGCTATCTTCCATTTATTCTATTTTCTATTGTGTACCTTGTTGTTTTTCTTAATCTCTATCAAGTGCCACCTCCTTTTTTTTTAACATCTCTTCACTCAGAGGAACTTTTCAGATGTGCCACATTGATATATTATTCATAAAGAAATGGTTCTTGTGTTTGTTTTTCTGCATTCAAATGAGCTATTACAATCTGCTTTGTACTTTTTACGTAAGACATTTTACCTCCAGTTCAGTCGGTATGCACATAGCTCTCCACTCTCACTTTAGATTGAAATTCCATGGCACGGCTTACAGAAATTCATTTCCAATGCGACTAATGATTCTTCTCATTCATGCAAACATATTATGCATTTCCATTTCCTATCTGCCTTTCTCCTTTTTAAGCTTTGAAGTGTAAAATCCCTTCAGTTTTAGCCTAAATCTTTTACTTTCAAGGCAACTCACTAAATTTCTTTTATAGGTGGATTTGCTTCTAGTAAATATATTCGTTTTCTTCCTATTTGATTAACAGGGTTTTTTTTCTTGCTGTATATTTCCATTTTAAAGTATTCCAATTTCCAGGTATCTTTCTGCTCATTAAGACACATTTAAAGAATATTTCTGCGTCTTCAAATAGCATTGACTTGTTATTGACTGAGGTGGCAGTTTGAACTTTTTCCACAAACTTTTGCTCTTGTTTTTTTTAAAAAAAAAAAGGTTAAAGTCATCATTGTCACCTTCTGTATGGTGAACACTCTTGAGGCCATTTCCAGCAAACATCAGCACAATTTTATTGCACTAATAAACTGATGTCTCTTTTTCATGACTTAGGTATTCTTCCAGATAAACTGTTTTCCTTTGTGTGTGTGTGTTATGTAAGCTGTGCTTGAGAAGGCAGCGTGCTGAACTACCTGGGACACTGAGTTGAATTCTGTGAATAGAAGATTGACCTGAATCTCATTTCGCAGGCTTACGTCGTTGGTTGTGACGAGGTCTTTCCTTCCCTGATTTCATTTCTATCAGCGAATGGTATCAGATGGAAATGATCTAGAAAACATCTGTGAAGTTATTTAACTTGTTGATGATTGCTGCGGCACAGCAAGAATAAAACTCATCCTAAATCACTTGACGTCCTCAGACATTTAAAGCACTTTGGCTCAACACAGAATTCTTGAAACTTCCAGATTACAGTTTTATATTTTCATCATATCTAAAAAGCAAAGTAAAAAGCTGAATAATAGCAGTATTTTGAATACATAAAAACCCTCTCTGTCCTTCTCTTTGTCATTAATTTGATTAAGTTCACTATTCCTGAATACATGAGGAGCTCTAAGTCCACATAGGAAATAAATGAGTTCTCAGTAAGTCTGTGCTTTCATTGCCTTCACCTCAGTAAAGGATTTCAATATGATTTCTGCCCTGAGGTGTAATGTCAATACACAAAAGTCTCATCCATCAACACACTGAAGCTGAAATTTGTTTCAGTCTCCTATTCACTCAGGGGCTGTCACAGCAAGGTCTCCCTGCCATCAAATCCTGTTATTTTTCTCTTCACAGACGGAGGCAAGCTGTGTGCAGCAGCAGCAGCAGCAAGCATGTGGGTGTGTAATTATTAATATGCCATATTTCATTTGAGGCAAGAATGAAAACATTGTGCAAAAAGGAAAGAAGGCAGCGGACGACTTAGCATTCCCACAGTCATTCTGGCAAAGGCTGAATACAAAACAGCAGAATAAACATTGATCGTTAGCAACACATGTAAAGATTTCCTGTCTGTGTGGGCTGTTATTGGTGGGAGATCTGACACGGAGATTGATCGGTTTCAATCTCATTGAAGGCAAAGGATATTATTGGTTGATGCTGAACACACACATACATAAAGTTTAACAAGTGTGCAGGCGAGGAGGACGCCAGAGAAAACAGATGCAGGGGTGACCTTTGCTCTGAAGTCAGATGAAGCAGAAATTACAGGCAGAGTAGAGAAATAGCAGCAATGTTGAATAGTTTTCAATCTCTCTTGTTAAACAGAGGTACCTTGCACCGTGGTGTAAAGTACTGTACCTAAGCACAGTTTTGATACTTTACTTGATTATTTCCATTTCATGCTACTTTATACTTGCATTACATTATGTACTTTCTACTTCACTACATTCATTTCACAGCTTTAGTTACTTTTCAGATGAAGATTTGACACAATGGATAATATAACAACAAGCTTTTAAAATACAACACATTGTTAAAGATGAAACCACTCATTTCCAACTTTTATGACTTTTGACGTCTTACAAAAAGCAGTGTGTAGTCGGCTCACATTTCAGATGTCTACGAGTTGTTAACAGCTCCACCAAATAGTGATTCTTTTCCCTCTAAACTTCTCACATGGTTTCATTTTTAAAAAAGTCCAAATGATCCAATATTTCACAAAAAATCAAAGATTCCTTTCCTCTCAAATTAATAATCTCATGACCTCTCAGATTTAAAGACTGGAACATCATAAAGGTTTTAATTAAGTAATACTTTAGATTACAACCTGAATCTCAAATTACAGTGTGATTATTCAGAATATGGGGTATCAATAAAATACTTACTGTACATATGTCAGTAGAAGACAAGAAAAGGTAAAGTAACAAGGGCGTAACATGTTTGTGTTTAGAAAAACCCTATAGATTATACTGTAGGTATTATTATTAAGAGGTAAAAAGTCAGATTATTTATAGTATCATCTATTTTAAAGTTATGATGTATTCACAAAAAGTACTTTGGAAAGTTATGAAGTAAATGTTTAAATTATAGTTGTTGCTGGGGAACAAAACACCATTATAAGTCTGGGAAGGAGACTTTTATAGTTGTATAATAGTTCTGTTGCTTCTTTTCTTTTTAAAAAAAAATCATGATAAAATCCTCAGGAACAGTGACGTTATTTTTTCCATCTAATGTAGAATTAATGTGACAAACAAAATGAATAGAGAATATCCCGTCACATGATCACGTCATTCATCATTAAGGAGCTGAATATACTTTCACTAACTAAATTTGTTGAAGTTCATTGGATAGCATGCAGTAGTGTGGTGAACGTTCACAATAAAACAAATTATGTCATTTTGTTTGTTTTTTGTGACCATTTTTTTTTAATTTAATTTTCCAAGTGGAGGATACACATGCAACACAAAGCAACCAGACAGTACACTTACAGGCAAGCATAAATAATATAGTCAATAAATGTAATGTAAATATGATTGAATACATGTGTTGATTCAGTCTGCAGCCAAAAATCTCCAAAAACAATAAACAATCCCCACAACTGTCCCATAGATCCTAACTCATATACATCACATGACAGTTTTCTACATGTTTTTTACTTTAAATAAAGCACAGATCAGGAGTTAGAGTCAGTAAAGTCTTATTGGTAATGGCTCATATTACAGTTAATCAACAGCAATTCATATTTTCTTTATCTTTTTTGCAGTAATGGTGTACAGGCACAGATGTGGTGTTATATAATGTAACAAATCAATTTTTCCACATCAGACAGTAGTTTCATATTTATAACTACACTTGGTCTACATGCTATCTGAGAAAGCATGGAGCTAATTCCACTTCAACACAAAATGCTGGTCAGTCAAGTGAAAACAGAAGAGTTCAGTCCAACGGAGAACAAAAACATTAAACACTGAACAAGTAAAAGTCAGCAGAAAAACAGACTTTGCTGCGGATAACATTCCCCACACACAAACTGCAAACCAGTTTACAAAAACATGAAACTGAGGAGGGCTCTGATGAGAATCAGACAGCGTGTGGGGAAATGACCACAGATGATCCAGGAAAGTTTCAGAAAATAAACGAACAGACGGAGCAAGATGGAAAGAAGTGCATACCCTGCCCTCTTTTCTGTTAAAAGATGAATCAGAAAATACAGTCAACTCAGCATCTGATAAGCCTTCCAGTCTCCTTTGCATTTTTAGGACTTTAACCCCATAAAGAAAGAGTGATGTTTCATCTGCTCTCTTAGACACATACTTAAGACTTCATTAATATGTAATGCTTTTACATCTGCACCATACGCATGAGGTGTGAGACTTTAAAAGGGGCCTAAATGTGCTCTGAATCCTGCAGAAAGATAATCACATCATGGACTGAAAATAAACTTGACCTGACATGGGAAGCACTTGGTTTTTTATCCTCCTGAAAAACAAAAAGCTCTCCCTTCACACTTTTGGGATGCCCACGTAGTGATAGAAGTCGAGCCAACTGTTCGAAGTGGGTGTAGAGCAACACAGAAAGGTCCAGAAAGACAGAGAGCTCAGGAGAATAAAACAGTGAAAGTGAGGTACAGTAGATTGGAAAGGGGAGGGTAGAAAAGGAGCTGTAATCTGGGCTTTAAGGATTCCATTGGTATTAAGGGAGGACACTTATTAGATTGGAGCGGTGAGCGCTTTCTCCTCAGAGGAAGAGACTAATTGGATATCACCAAATCAGAGAGCCTGACGTTGTCATGACACAGGACAGCATAGCGGAGGTGGATGACGCTCATCCAGGCTAGAAAGCAATGGAAACACCATTAACAGCAATTAATGGAGGTTGACGACACTAATGCAACCCAGAAACCAAACTACACAATAACATAGATGCATGCACGCGTAATACACACTCATGTAGGCTGGGTGTCAGTAAAAACACATTCTTCTGAGAGGGAGAATTATGTTGAAGGATTAATGTGTTGCTGTGTGTGTTGGCATGCATAACACGTCAGGAGAATGATTGCTTCCGCTGTAATTAGATTCCTCACTGCCTGCATATCATATCGCACAAATCTCAAGCGGAGGAGAAATGCCGCCTGCAAATCAGGCCACGACACTGCTAGAAAAACTGCGAGGCAGCCAAAAGAAATAGCAGAGGTGGGTGCAAAAGGGCGAGACAGATAAAGAATGGGTTTAGAGTATCTGTACGCAGGGGAGGGGAGGGGAAGGGGGGTAAAAAAAGAGATAAAAGATTAAAGAAAGAGGGCGAGAGGAATGGAGGAGAAGCGAGAGAGCAAAATGTTATTCAGTGTAGCAAGTGCTCAGCGGCGTCCCTCAGAGGCTTCACACACACTAGCATGATAAAACACAGTCCCACTGAGAAGGAAATTAATCCTGTGAGTTGATGTGATTTTTTACATTCAGCAGTGTCACGCAGTCATGTGTCATTGTCAGATCACACACAGCCGGCCTGACTTCAGCTTTCTTGCAAAATCTCTGCATCTCTGTTCCCTTAAATTTTACATGGTACACATTTCCTGAGTTTATTCTGTTTGCCTGCAGGCCTGATAAATGTTGCATTCATTGCTGGACTGGAATGAAAAGGAATGATTAAACAAAGTTTGAATCTCCAACAGCTATTAACTGGATAATAAATAAGACGGGCAAAAAAAATATTAATGAGTCAGCTGATATTCTAGCTGTGTTTCATTACTGGACTGTCAATGCCTTACATGTTTAGTGTGAACATGAAGTAGGCTAATTGCTTATTATACACATCCTTAAGGCTTTTAACAGGAACATCTGTTTACTGCTGTAATATTGTGTTTAACATATTTTTGACAAACAGATATTACAGGAAAGGTGTTTCTCTCTGCCCTCTTCTTCTCTCTTGCACACAAATACTATTACACACACACACACACACACACACACACACACACACACACACATATGTTTGGATGGCTTACCGTGCCTGTTTTTGGCCCATCGCTTGATATACTGCTAATGAATGAGATTAATCAGTATGTATCTGTTTATTTCTTCAATTTAAGCCCATAAATTCACAATCTGTTCAGCTTCATTATTTAGTGTGTGTGTGTGTGTGTGTGTGTGTGTGTGTGTATGTGTGTGTGTGTGTGTGTGTGTGTGTGTGTGTGTGTGTGTGTGTGTGTGTGTGTGTGTGTGGGCAGGATTTGCCCTTGGCTAGCTAAACATCCCATTTCCAGCCCACAGTGTAGTAATGTACTCATTAATACTTTACAGAGTGTGCAACAATGTGAAGCCACGATTGCTGCTTGTAGGCAATCATTAAAACCCAGCAAGCCCAGGAATACACATTATAGATCCTATATGTTGCATGTGGCTGCGTGATAATCAAATCTACAACGTGCTGAGAATTTTAAAACAGGAAGGAAACAGGCAAGAAAACAAACTATGTGACTTCAGAGAGCACACTTGGACTGATATCCCTGAAGGTGTTTCTTCAACTCAACAAAAGAATTGCACAACACAATGCCAGATATGATCTGAAATTGAGACCTTATCAAAAACCTACTTCCCCTTGTGGCTTATGCAATTGAGAAATAAAAGTATTTTCCTATCTGAAAAACCTGACACCATGCTACACATCCCCAGCTCCACAGCTACACTAGCAGCTCTGACAGCACTGCAGCAATATGACCTGAATGCTACCAGCATGCTATGTCCCAAAGACAACACTAACATACTAATCTTGAGCAGGTTTCATGTTTACCATGTTTACCATTGTAGCTCATCCTGAAGGGAAAATCAATACCTATCTGTTCCTCATTTCAATCCATTAAATAGTTGTAAAGTCAGGAATCACCAAAGTCATTAAGGTTCATCCTCTGGTCAAGATGTCAAGACATGTCACTGAAAAACAAAAATGTCTATTTCAACACTATAGGGACAATCAGGGGTGGCTCTAAGGATCTTGAATCTGTACAAATTTTCATGGCAATCTATTCAACAACTGTTGAGATATTTCTGACAGCCCTTCATTTCTAACCATTCAACCACACTGCTAGCATGACTATATTAAGTAAAACATACCAAAGGTTTTTACATCACACCATCCATCCTGTCCAAACGACTTTTTTTGACATATTTAATGAACCATTTAACACACAGTGTTCATACAGTGAACTTCCTCCTCTGCAGCTGTAGGTATGTTGATCCAAGGTGGAAGTTTCACTTTAGTCCCTCACCCACACACACTGCAGCAATGTACAGACACACCACAGCAAAGAGAGAGAAACAGGTCCCACAGATAACCAGAGAGAAAGGAGAGAAAAACTGCGAGGGTGAGAGAAAAGAAAAGACAGAGCAAAACAGAAAGAAAGAGGAGGAGAGACGCAAGGGGAGATAAAGAGAAAAGGGAGATGCTACAATTCCCTGCAAGAGTGAACGGAGGTAAATCTTCAGATGATGCTCAGCGAAGAGAGAAAAGAGGAGAAGAGATGAGGGAATAGCACTCTCCACCCTCCCCAGTTACCACTGTCAGGACTAATATCTCATTACTAGTCTTAGCTGGCGGCTCTCAGGCAGTCAGGGAGAGGTCAGGAAAGCTCCAGAGACACAGACTAACACTGAGCCTCTCATCGAGCTTAATAGCATAAAAGTCCAGAGACATGGAAAAACTGTGAGGAGTAGTGTCAAAAGAGGATTCATGAGGAGATGCTTTCATATAGCTAACTGTGGGAACTAAAGTATATGTAACACTAACATAAATATAGCTGTTCATATAGTATGTTGGTTGAAAATGAGCGGAGAAGCCCCAAAATAGAGACTTCTTATGTTCATTAGTGATGTGTCTATCTTACTTAGAGGGGAATTTGTGTGGGAATGTTGTATTTAATTTGCTTTGGCAGGAGAGGAGAAGAGAGGAGAGGACAGAAGAGGAGAAGAGAAGAGAAGCGAGGAGAGGAGAGGAGAGGAGAGGAGAGGAGAGGAGAGTAGAAGAGAGGAGAGAACAAGGAAGGACAGGAGAGGAGAGGAGAATAGAGGAGAGGACAGGGAAGGACCGGAGAGGAGAGGAGAGGCCATGAGATGAGAGGAGAGGACACAAGAGGAGAGGAAAGGAGAGAAAAGTATACAGGAAATGAAGAATTAAGTGAGGAATTGCAGCGCTGGCAAGAAAGTCTAAACCACAAGCAGGAAAGGCAGCGATAGAGAAAGACCAAAGAATAAAAATGAAGGAAACACCTTCATATGATATGGGCTTCATATTCCATGGTAATTGCTCTATTACACCTGCAGGGGGCAGATGAGATGCACTCAGCAGAGCTCTGTGATTCAGTGTTGCAGCCATCTGAAGCAGGTGAAAATCTCTTCTTCAGTTTGTAGTCAAGCCTTGTGGCAGAGCGGGTGCAGGCAGACAGATCACTGGTTTTTCACACCACAATGTGTATCTGGACACAGCTCAGCATCACACACATCAGTCATGCATACCAGAGTTAGCTATAAATACAGTAAGTGGTTTGTGGCCAGCGCTCCTTGTGTGAAGACTTCCAGTCCTCAGAATATTATCTGGACTTTAGATGCAGTGGATAGAGGCTCTTCTGCTAAAAGATGAGCTTATGCATGATTGCTTACCAATACACACTGGTGCAGATCATTACATGTTATATCCCACCGTACAAACCTCTAACTGATTTAGTTTATGACATGTAAGGTATATGTCGGGTTTATGCTGTTATATCTGGTCAACAGTAATATCAAGATCAGATTTAACTTATTGTAACTTTAAGATAGCAAATCTTAAAGTTACAATAAGTTAAATCTGACCACTAGAGGGCAGGCAAACTTCAAAACAAAAGCTTAATATAGACTTAATATAGAATCTGTCCCTCATTAAAATCATTTAGGCATTAGCATTAGTCGTAGCAGGTATCATGGATATTCTCAATATGATAAAAAAAAAAAAACACACCCAACACATTTTATTCTTGGAAAATCACCACCAGAGCAAATCCAGTAAACAGATCAGTACCTATAAATATTCAGAATCACAGCCCTGAAACAGATAACTATAAATTGGCTAAAACCATCAAGTCCATCAGTTGAAAGATTTAAAGTGATTATACAGGAAATCTCAAAAATTGAGAAAATTACTTAGAATTAGGAATGAAAATAAGAGTATGAATTTAAGGAAGAACAGAGGCAGAGTAGACACATGCACATATTGTATGCACATATAAAATGTATGTATTCACATATAAATGCTTTATGTATGTATATAAGGGTGAAATTACTATCGTTATTATTATGATTAGTAGTAGTATTATCATGTTGTTTTATTCCTTCCTTTTTCTTCTTGTTTATTATCATGGGGGGTTATAAAATGCAATAAAACTATTTTAAAGACATAAAAAATACTTAACATTTCTGTGGTGAATTGAATTATGAATGAACTGCAATAAAAGTAGAAAAAAGAAGGTTTTATGTGTAAAAGCTTATCCAGCACACACACATACCATCTGTTTGCCTTGTCTGCAGTGTTGTGCTCTGAGCAGCTGCCTAAACATATGTTAATCTGAAGAAAATGCTGAATGGAGCTTTGATGAGTGTCCAAAGTCATTTAAAAGCTTTGGCTCTCATAACTGTTGATGCACTGTTGAGGGACTCAAGACGGAAACATTTTCATTAGACAAAGTACAACTCTCCTACACTTTGGGTGTTCTTGTGTAACTAACGTTATGGGGACATCTGTTACATTGTGGGGACTCTCCTCCTATTCGGGGTCAAGAAGCAAATCCTTATAATATAAAACATTACATTTTAGCGTGAGGACTTGATTTAAGTAAGTAAGTTAGTTAGGTTAAGGTTAATATAAAGGTAAGAATTGGGCAAGTGCGTGTGTGTATGTTTTCATCATAGTCCCATATCTGTAACTCACTGGTGAGGCACGGGTTACTCAGCACTCATAGTTATAGAAAAATACATATCATTACATGTCTGGCCTCGGTCATTCGGGGATACAGCCCTTCTGACAAGGTTATACCTTTTTTCTTTTTTCTCTGAGAGTGTGTTACCCTAAAATAAGATGACAGCTGAGAGAATATGAATCTGAAAGAAACTGAAAGGGTTGTCGGGTGCAACTGCTGGGCCCCCGTGGCTCCCCCGTCACTCTGTGCCACTGGCTGCCTGCGTGTCACTAGTCGGTTGCAGACGAGGTGTTGGTTCACTGCTTGGCCTCTTGTGTTTGTGGCCGCGTACATGTTATTACGCTGACCGCTTTTGACAACCACAAAGGGAGAGAGACAGACAGAGTAAAATAAAGAGAGTAAGATGAAAAGAGAAGGGAACAGACACAAAAAGATGAGACACAAGTCCTCGCATCAGTACTGACAGTACGGAGAGGTGGTAGAAAAGGATGAAGTAAAAGGTGCACAGCTAGAACAAGGCATCAAATATGGACAAACAAGCTGAAGTTTTAGAAGAAGAGAAAAAGATCAAACACTGTGAAATGATTATGGGAGAGAAAAGAACAAGATTAAAAAGGCTTTTGATCAGATAGAAGCCTTTAAATAAGCTAGTTGCAAACTATAGCTTAGAATATCTGTATATGTAGCCGCATGTTTACAGTCATACATACATAGTTATATACTTTGTCTGGCTGTGCACGGTCAGCATGCAGTCCAGCTGTAAAGTTTATGTTTAGAATCCTAAAAAGAGCCGATGTAGAGTCCAAGACTTTGGATTTTGGCTTTGGATAATGAGCAGGAATACATAGCCAAGAGAAAAGCAAGCAGAGCACCAGTGGAGAAACGGAGGGATGATAAGAAAGATGGGAGAAGGGAATGAGACTTGGCTAAAACTGCAGAGAGACAGAGAGAGAACAGACAGAAAGATGACAAAAGAGGAGGAGAGAGGAAAGAGAGAGAATGTGTTGCCAAATTCTTGTTTAGAGATGAGCAGATTGTTGCAAGTTCGTGTGTTTGCGGTCATGCATAACTATCACTGTGGGGACCTTTGTCGAGGAAAATTCTTCCACAGTAGAGAGCAGAGAGCAAAGGTCTCTTATATCCTGTGTTTTCATATTTTTGCACTAATTTGCCTTTAATCAGTGGAGCTACTGCCCCCTGATCGCTCATTTGTCTGTTTGTGAATCATGCTGGTCCTTCATGTGTCTGTACGTGTGTATGTGTGTGAGATTCCTGACTGGGTAGGTGGGTGCCGGTCGCATGCACTGCAGGTTAGTTTGTTAGAGTTGGCACGGCACAAGAGCGATGGGGCACCAAGGTAAACAGCACATTAAATGAAAAAGTTGGATAGTGCTCTTATGAGGAATAGAGGCAGATTATACTGAGCTATGCAGTAACAGAATGGTAAACACACACACACACACACACACGCACACACACACACTCATGCACATACCCAAGCATGGCCTCCATGATTTAGAAACATCTCCCGAATTAACCCCAACTCATCACACATTGAAGACATACAGCACTTAAACAATTAAGTCTGTGCTTAAAATCTAACAGCTCACATGCCAAAGCCACACACATTCTTTTTCTCCATGGATGCAAAATAAAATAACACACGGACAGTTCCAAGTTACACAGCGAGAAAAGTATGCTTAGCAGTTTATTTATGTGCGTGGGTTACAAATGAATGTGCACAATCTTGTGAAACTGATCTCTCACTGAAGATTAAAATTATGCAGGACTCAACCTGATGCTATTCTCTCATATGAAGGTAAACTGTGTCCTAATTGGGATTATATGTATTTATGTGATCTCTCTGTAATAATAGGTTGGCTGTAATGAGTGAAAGATTACAGGAGATGCAGAGATAGAGGTGTGACACTGTAGCTACCAGGTGGTTTGTCTTTGACAGCATTAAGCCAGCTGCTTCTCAACCACAGCACCACTCCAGCTGACAGTAAAAAGGTTTGTCGATACAAACATGAGGTGTTAAATAAACAGGATTCCTCTTGGAAAGACTAGTGGAATCTTCAATCTTTGCTGAGTTTGGAGAAAAAGGAGACGACGAGAGTGTATACATATGAGTCATTTGTGGTTCAAGATTTGAAATCCACTTCTAAACATTCAGCCTGCTTTACCAGAGGAATTAGCAATCCAAATATATTTGTACTCGATCATGTAACAACAGGAATTAACTGAATTACTTGGAGATTGATTGCTGAAGCAGATGCTATTCTTTGTCCACAGTAGCGGTTAGCGTCGCAGAAATGCACTGGTTAGCATTGCATGTCAAATTATCCCATTTAAAGATATAGACATGGTTAAACAGAGGCTACCTGTGTCATCCAATTCCGGGCTTTATGCTAAACTAAGCCATATATTTAGTGTACAGGCATGAGAGTGGTATCAATTTCCATATCTCCCAAAGTGTCAAACTAATTATTCATTATTAAACATATGCAGATTTTCTTGAAGAATTAAAAACCAACACTATGCATTTCTGCAACTTGCTTCAAAGGTCAGTCATGTTCTTTGATAATACTTTTTAATCTTTCCACTTTTTACACATAAGCACAATGCTTTAGTGCTTTAAGTTCCCTCCTTTCTACATGAGGGCTGCAATTCCACTTGCCTACAACATTGTTAATGTTTTATTCATTTATTATTCATTTCTTTTCACTTTTTGTCCTCCATATTCCTGGATTTCTCCAGCACATGGTGTGGGATAGACATTGATGAAGGGCTGACAGTAGAGAAGTTAGGTTGGACCTGATGTAACAAGAGGTAGGTTACATCATCCTTATTCACCGCATACCTACACTGCTTGCACGCCCTAGATTTTTGTTTTTTTAATAAGTGATGTCGCCTGACAGAAATGCTACAAGAACTGTTGCAAATAAATTCTTCTTCTGCTTTCTGCTTCAGTTGACTTTCCAAAAATAAAGAGACCCCTTGCTGCTGTTTTCCTTTGCATGCAAATCCCACGTGTTTAGATTTAAAATAAAACCATAATTGAAAGAAAAAACAGATTTGAAGAGCCACGTGACCTGTGGGACACCACTGCTATGCAGCACCCGTAACCCTACATACAGTTTTGTTGACAGTCGTATGGTGAAAATCACAGCTGCAGGACAACAGAGCCATCAGAGGCTCTGAGGAGGAGGAGGAAGAGTGCTGAGAAATGTCTGTCCTTCATCCTGTCTGGCTGGATCCCCCACCATCCCACGGCAGAGCTTACATCATTAGATGTTTTCACCGACTCTATCTGAGTCACTCACTCCTTAATGCGTCTACTGTTTTCAAATAGAATTAAAATAAAATGAATCACTGAAGAAAATAAGCCATAAAAATAGCAGGAAAAATATTAGGGCATGCCAGTTAAGAGCCCAGTATGGTAACTTTTTTTGGGAGTTGTTGTTGGATTAGCGCAGGTCTGTGTTCTGTCCACTCTGACCAACTGAACCACAGAGCAGCCCGAGGTACACCTGTTCAACCACTAAAGGAAATGCAATCCTGCTCAAACAGGTTCAAATGTATCTTTAGTGTATTAGAGACATTATTTAGATGGTTTACACATTTGTGGCTGTTGCCTCATTGTGAAATTCATGCTCTTTCCTTCACTTTCTCACTTATGTATTGATTCCTTCTGTTTTCTCCCGACAAAATGCTCATTCTGTCCTCACATTCCTCCCTCTTTCATCCACTTGCTGCACTTCTTCCACATGCACATCTCTTGCTATCATTTTCAGACTCAATTCCTCATAGCCTCAATTGACCTTTTTTCCTCCCTTACTGTAAAAACCACCTCCTCTTGAATGACCTCTCTCTTCAGTTGAAGCCCAGATGTGCTGTGCTGTGCTGTGCTGTGCTGTGCTGTGCCGTGCAGGTGCGCCTTGTTAGTCACAACCGTCACAACCGTCAAACTCGTCCCCCTCGGGAATCTCCCATCCTGTTTTTCACGTCCTTCTGTTTTCGTTTAGCAATCATTTATCTAGATCTCTGGCACAGTTCAATGCTAACAAAAACATGATTCTGGCCCTCTAAAGTGCATTCATAACATGACCAAAGAGAGCTAGATATTAAGTTGCACCACAAACACTGGGAAGGATGAAATGGTGACTGGCCAGCACAGGACATTGGCTGCATAAGAGGGAGTGGAAAAGGGAAAAGTACCAAACTTTCATGGAGGTAAAGAGGAGAATATACGCAACGAGAACAGCAGAAATATGACTTTAGAGATGAATAGAGAGAGGACAGAACATTGGGAGGAGGGGTGAAAACATGTACCATTTTACATTTTTTTCCCATGTGATCAGACTCTCCACATTCCCTCATTCCACCTTTTTTTTGCCTCCCCTCTGCTGTCTGACTCTAAGATTAGGAACAACTTCTAAACTTCTTAACTTTAATAAGCTGGTTGAATCACCAGTCCCCTTTACCAGAGTAAACATCTCTAAAATGTGGATGAAAACAATGAAGCTCATTCACTCTTCCTTTCCTTGTTGGTTTGGAATATGCCTGTAGGCAGAGGATGTTAAATATCTACATTAAAGAATAAAACCACTGCTCAGTGGTTCCAGAGTTAACAGCCTATATGACCACATCAGCTAGTATGTCTGTAACCCCAGCGCCAAAACATCTAGGACCGCAGCAACATATGCTTTCTCTTTCTGCTCCGTCTCCCATCCCCCTCTATCCCTTCTCTGAATCATCAGTTCTCCCACTCTTATCTCTCAGCTGGGTTTATCTCCATCTTTATATCTATCTTAGTGTTTATCTATCTGTCTGAGTCCTGCTGATTCCTGTCTTAGTCTGTCCTTCTATTCTGGTTTGTTTACTGTTGGCGAGGGTCTGCAGCTATTCACAGAATTTTTATGACTGAGCCAAATGTGATGTGGTGTTACGTAACACTCAGATACACATGTAGCGATGTTGTTCTGTGTAAAGCCTACATTAACCTTGACATAGGTGTACAAATGTAATTTCTGGGTGAAACACAGCGCTATACTAGGCTGTGTAGCTTATGCACAAGCACTTAACTCTGTTTGACTTGCACCTCAGACATATTCTCTAAAGTATGCTTTCAATAAGCAAAGTGTCACAGTGATCACTTTGTCATTTCCTGTTATGTTTGCGAATGAAATGATTGTTTGTTTGTGTGCAGAAAAACAGAGTTAATGGCCTATATGAGAACACAGATTCCATTGATGAAAGTTAAAGGGATATTTTACCCAAATTCTCCCTTTTTAAAGTCAGCGTAATATACTCTCTGGGTCAGGGTCAGGGTCAGGGTTAGGGTTATTAACACAAGTACGGCAGAACAAAAAGTAAAGTCCTCTATGTGATGTCTGTGTGTTTGATGCTCTTTTCATATTTTGCTGCCATGCTGGCAAACAGCAACAAATATTATCATGTACCTGCTATGGGGCAGGTTAGACGCCCCCTTCTGTGCCAGCCTTCCCTCTCCCTCCTCTCTTCCTCTCTGTTTACCCTCTGCATGTTTTTCTCCGTTCCTCCTTGCCTCTCTGTCATCTTTTTTTTTTGGTGAAGGCGTGGGAGTTGGGGAGAGAGTGAGCTAATACTTTGGTCTGATTAAATGGTGGAAAAGACGGTCGATAGTATGAGGAGGGAGGAGAGAGGACGAGGGCTAAGGGGAGGTGGGTTGGAGGGCAGGGAGTCGGTGGGTGAAATGAAGGGGGTGGGGGGAAATGAGGTGAGTATAAAAAGCGTTGCAGGGAGGAATTAGGGAATATTCTTCAGGAGAAAATACACACAGAGATATTTCCAAGACTTTCTCACTCCATAATCACGGTAAGTACACTGGAGCAAATCATCAAGTATTTTACATCTTTTTACCAAACAAAACTTTATCAAAAATTCTAATTTTCTGTATTAACTGATGTCCTCCAGATCCTCAAATATCTTTACATGTTTTTAACATTCCCTGCTTACTGTAATACAGTAGGCCTACAGTCCTGCTCTGTTTTTGTACTTGATATGTAACCACATGTTGGCTCTGTGCATGTGTAGCATCATGCCAGGGGCTTTTTCCAGTGAGGTGGGCACATTCTGCCTGCAGGGGAGTCTGCTGAGAACCCACAAGGACCCCTACTAAGACTCAGACGGGCATAAAATTCTGCAGACACTGTTGTCAGCACCTAACACGCACAGACACACACAGAGACACACACATGTCTGGCTGTCCGTGCCAACCTTTGGAAGTTGCTATTTGAACTTTGGGCCCCAGGCTTGCTGTTCCTGTGCCCTTTGTGAGTCTGAATTTGACTGAAGACAAGCCAGCCTCAGGGGCCGATGTCATGAGCACTGTGTGTGCGTGTGAGCGTGTGTGTGAGCATGCGTGTGTGTATGCTTATGTATAATGAAAGCAGCTATTGACAGTGAAAAGGGAGGCTGCTGAAACCGAATCCCATCCAAATCCCACAAACAGAAGATGGGGATGAAAGCTTTTCTGGAGTGCAGGCATGCGAATGCAGCATGTGTGTGTGTGTGTGTGTGTGTGTGTGTGTGTGTGTGTGTGTGTGTGTGTGTGTGTGTGTGTGTGTGTGTGTGTGTGTGTGTGTGAGAGAGAGAGAGACAGAGACTGAATGTGTGTGTGCGCTCAGAGTTGGACATCTGGCTTTGTTGTTTGTACAGGTGTCACACACCTTGCCGTAAGTTGCCTGTGTGTGTGTATACGTGTCCAATGTGAGTGTGTGTGCTGAGTCACATAGAATACCAGCTTTTTTGTAATTACAGTCGATCTCCCTGCATTATGCTTAAGTGTATTTCGACTCCATTAGTTGGCTCTTACACAACTATTCTCAGCCACAAATGTTCTTTCGTGGTTCTTCCCTTCAAACTGAGGTTCCAGCTGCTGATTGGTATTTTTTGGATTGGACCTGAGTCTGTCTAAGTGAAGCAAAGGTCTTCAGTCTCGTCTTATGAATAGAGCTTTAGTTAATGTTTGTCCCATGCAGAAAATCTGCAACATATACAGCATGGGGAAGGCAGCCTATACATCTCCAGAGCTGTTTATATCAGTAGTGTATATGTCTGGCTCTAGCCTTCATATGCACAAAACCACAGGCACAGATTTAGAAACTTTGCCACTTTCAGTCATCTATCCCTAGTTATGGTTCTTTCCTGTTTACACACAAAATCAAAATCTGAGCCAATTTCTCTCTCTTTCCCTCCTTTCATCTTTCTCCTTATTTTTTCTATCTAACTCATACTTTGGTGCTGGCATGACTCACTGAAACACCTTTCTACTGTTTTCCAGCAGACAGGCAGATAAACACGCCACAGGATGAGAAGCCTCCTTCAGTGTCTGGCACTCTGTGCTGTGGTCTCCCTCTGCGTCTGCTATGGTACACATCCTTCCCTTCATCCTCTCTGTGCTATCATTCATCAGCTATTATCTATTTATAAGTTGCAGTTCATCAGATTTAGATTGATCATTTATGATTAACCATATTCCATGTTTTTCCCATAGACTCTCATGAAAGCACAGAATCCATTGAAGGTGATTAAATGTTGTCTCTCACATTGATGGAAAAACATGCATGCAGTTCTAACAAAAATGTGACACAGCCTGTAACACAGTAAAGGATTTACACCCCATTTGACCTCTCACTAACATCTCCCCATCCTTTATATATAACCTGACCCTAGATCAGCTGCACGATAGCCATGCCTAACCTGCTTAAAATAGGTATTTTTGTCTAGTAAAGTTTTGTGGTTGCAGATTTGTTTGTGCCGCCGAACCGAGCCAACTCATTCTTCACGCCACAGAGGGGCAACGTATACAACCCACCCAGAGGAAACGGCTTAAACTATTACAACTTTATGAGGTAAAGCACACAGCCACAGACATGCACACAGAGCACATAAACCTTCTTTTATCACACACACAAAATATGTAAAACCACACACCCACCAAAAGTGACGTGCTGACACCCAAGAAAATGCACATTTTACACGCAAGATGGAGATTTAAGACGAAACATAATGAGACTATTAAACATCTACATATGTTTAAAACTTCCAGTGAGCCAAATGCTGAAAATGCTTGAATGTAATAATTATGTTAATGAGATTTAACAAAACATGCAACCAAAACCAAAGCCACTGGCTGTATCTGTTTCTGATTACTATTCTCTTCCTTGTCTCTCCTCTGCTCGCTTCATCCCTCTCCTCTCAATGTCTCTGTCTGCCTTTGTATATCTGCCCCCCCCCCCCTCTCTCCCCTTCTCCCCCTGCCATCCCTTTTTCCGTGTCCAGGAACAGAAAGTCTCCAGCAGAGAGGCGTGCAGAGACCTGTGAGGACTACTCTCCCTGCCGCTTCTATGCCTATCACTACGGCTACCAGCTGGCCTACCAGAGATACTTTGGGGCCCAAAATCAACCCCAGAGACCAGTTGTGGCTCGTCGATACTAAAACTTAAAGTATCTGTCTGTCTAATGCAAAAATAATCATTCTCATCTGGATATGAGTGTGTATTACCACATTCCACGTATCCTTACTTTTATATATAATTTATATTGTTGTTCTTGTGGCCTCTACTCGATGTGATGTTACAATAGTAGAAGACAACACAACCCTAGACTAACCCTAACCCAGTGAGACTCAAATCTCCTAGCAACCCATCATTATACACATGTAGAAATACAGGACCCATCTCTTAGGATCAATTTTGTATCCACTATTGTAACACCTTGCCAGCATTTATGAGATTTATGTGATGTGCTTCAATGAAAATGACTCCGTTTTGCACACTATCCATTCTTCATTTCTTATATTATCCACCTATCTGTGCAGACCAGGACTACCATCAGAGATTATTTCCATTGCTTTGAAAAAAATAAAAAATAAAATCCCCTTTATTGGGTTTTGTCTTAATCCTGTTTGTGCCATTTGTTTGCCACATGGGAGCTTTTTGTATTCAGTGCCAGTGTTTGCAATGCGCGACAGATGTCACATACTGCATGGTGCAACTTTTGTGAGTGCTCAAGATAGCATAGAAGGGATTTCATTCAGAAAATTGATTTCCTGCTGTAATTTTTTAACAAGCAGCCACCCAACAATATCATGCCATAAAGTTAAACAAGGGCACAAACTGCTGCGAGCACTGCTGAGTGAGGTAAACACTGAGTTTCTGTTGGTCTCAGGAGGAATCTCGCATCTGTGTGTCCTTGTTGCTGCAGACAGTCAGGAAAACAAAGGCAGGTCAGCACACAGTCGATGTCAGCCTAAAAAACACAGCGATATTGGATGTTTGTTTTTCTGTGTTGCCACGAGGCCACAAAACGGGACAATTAAAGATGTCCTGGGATTGAATCCTTGAAGTCGCTCCCTGAAACGAGACAAGGCACCAGCATTGAACCAGACAGTGAAATTACACCCCATATAATGCTGTCAAGACCAGTCCAGCATCTAAATATCCAGTTAGAAAAAGCAACATGAAAAGCCGGACAGACAGAAAAAATCTCAGAAGTCATTTTCATATCATAAATTTTAGAAGTTCAGAGGATTTCTTTCGGAAATATATATGTCTAGTAAAATGCTGCATTTACTGTAGCAGCCACAGTACATCAGATACTGTCATTGAGCATGTGGGACATTTTTAATGTAACAAATGTGGATGTTTTGAAAATGACTAACATACATAAAATACAGTTATCAAGTTTAAAGTTGTGTTTTAATTAAAAGGAAATTTCATCTCCCCCTCTACTGTATGTATGTAACTCTCTACTTCATTGGCAAACAACCACCCGCTTGTTTGGGTAAAAATATCTTTGCACATTTCAAATTACCCTTCTAAAAAGCTTCAAACAGACCGGGTTTGTTTCTAAATGTTGCCGTCTTTATGTGGGAAATCACTGCGGTTTGTAATAAAAGAGAAAGCCCTCAGATTAAAATCATGTCACATAATGAGCGACGGTGGTTTCTCCATTTCGGTGTGTGTGTTTCACTGCTGCGTGCACTGAGTGACCTAAATGGGAAAAGTGTGTGGGTGCGCTGTAAAACTCCGACCTCTCCAGGCTGAGAGCTGGCATTGCATTTCTATCACTTCATAAAAACTTTTTTACTATCATCTTCAAATCTGACTTCAATTAGTCTGGTTAATTTTACTCTGCAGCAAAAAAATCCCATCTTTCTATTTCTCTCTTTTTGATGTTTGAAAATGCAATGAAAACTGTTTATTACCTTTTTTTCCATCTTTAAGCAAAAACCTGCTTTTTAAAGATGTAGAAGAAACTGAGATGCACATGCAGACAGTGAGTCACAAGGACAATCTGGTTTCTTAGTAGTTGCTAAGATGACCTAAACAAGGTGTAAAATGGTGTTCACTGAAAACCGCTTCCTGTGATTGATATTTGTGGCTATGAGTCACCCACACTTGATTTCTCATCACCTATGCTTTAAAACAAATACCCACCTTTTGGAAGCATAGAGTGTACATTCTTTCTTTCTGTGTGAGTGAGCATGTATGTGTATGTAGGCTATCATAGGCTGCTATTGAAGAAAAATGTCAGACTAAGGAAGAGTTAATTGGAGACGGTTTCTCCAATTGGAGACGAAAGCCATGTCCCAAATTGTGAAACAGCTGATTTTTGGATCGGTAGTAAGGTTAGGTTAAGGGGTAGGGTTAGGCAAGTAGTGCTTATGGTTGGGGTTAGGGCCTGTCTCCAGGAATGAATATAAGCCAATGTAATGTCCCCAAAAGTGACCATGATCTGATGTGTGTGTGTGTGTGTGTGTGTGTGCGTGTGTGCGTGTGAGTGTGTGTGTGCCCGTGCATGCATGCGTGTGCGTCTGCATTTGTGCGTTCATATACATGAAATGTAATTTTTTTTTTTTTTGTATAGACGATTTTGGTGGAGGTGTGTATTTTTGCATCTGTGTGGGTGTGTGATACATGATTCCCTAACCAATCAAATACCCATGTCCCAGTGAGGGCCACATCTATAAACCCGAGTGTGTATTTATGTATATATATGTAAGAGAAAGAGAGAAGACCGAACAGTCTCTAGTCCCACTTGCAGCTTGATATCACAGACGCTGAAGAAAGAAGTTGAAAGATGAAGACTTTGGCCGTCCTGGTTCTCTGCTCTCTGGCAGTCATCTGTCTGACTTCTGGTAAGATCTACACAGCTGTATACATGCTTACATCCCATTTGTTAGAAAATATGTTATTATAATATTATTTCAACTTCAAGTATTTGTTACTCTGAACACAAAGTTTGAAAACACATTTATTTGACTGAAGTAAAGACGAGAGGATTGCATTAAACATGGTAAAAAAAAAAGAAAAAAGAATCACCTGAAAAAGTGACACTTCTCGGGCTGAAAATTGAACAACAAAATAATTACTATTCATATTTTTGTCTTGGTATTTGACAGATGCCTCAACTGGCTCCCAGCCTGCAGGTGACAACCCTGGTCAGGAGGGTAAGATGATGATTTAACAATATGACTAATAAGTATTTATTCTGCCACAGTTTACAAAACCAATAACTATGTAAATGTCAGTCAGTCAATTGTTTTTCAGACATTTTTGAGATGCTGTCTGCATAAAATAAAATTTCATAAAAACAGTAAAATCTAATTTACTGTAGAATAATGAGGGGGAAAAGCAGATTTCAGTCTTTCACATATTGCATAAATTCTGACGTGCATTACTGTGCATTTCTATATTATGGTACTATAATACTATCACTGCATGATATTCAATATGGTTAACATTATAGTCATTTATATTTAATCATCTATATATTCTTTAGGTTTTTAATTGTATTTCAAGATATCAGAATCTATCTATCTATCTATCTATCTATCTATCTATCTATCTATCTATCTATCTATCTATCTATCTATCTATCTATCTATCTATCTATCTATCTATCTATCTATCTATCTATCTATCTATCTATCTATCTATCTATCATTGCATTTGTATTTGGTTGATTTAATAAATACATAGGCACATTGATACAAAATCTTATGCATTTATACAATTGTTTTCAAAAACCTATAAGACATAGTTATGCTGAATGTGCATGATGTGCAGGTATGTTTGTGGAGAGGGAGCAGGCCTCTGAGATGGTGAGACAGAAGAGAGCTGCTGGAGATTTATCCCTGACCCAGCTGGAGAGGTATTTCAGTGCTGGTGTACTCATATATCAACATCCAATTCAATTACATATCAATCTGCTTTTTAATCTAACAATCCAATCATGTCCCATCGGTTGTGGATGATCTCTTGAGTCAAAGACTAGATTGGATACAGAAAGATGTATGTCTTTATCGTCTGGAATATCTATATGTTGCCTCTCTGTGGTAATGCCCACCATTTCTCTCTCTCTCCTCTCTCCACTCAGCCTGAGAGAAGTGTGTGAGGCCAACCTGGCTTGTGAGCACATGATGGACACATCTGGAATCATCGCCGCCTACACCGCCTACTACGGACCAATCCCCTACTAAAAGCCAAACCACGTCCAGTGGTTGCTCATCAGCACTTTCTTTTCTGAAAGTCCCTTTTTTTATCACATTGAATCCAGTGATATTTCTTTGCAGTTGCACAAAAAAAAGCTTGCCAGTCTGTACAAATTTTTGCACAAAGGGAAAAAAGCAGAAGATGTAGGAATACAGATGTGAGCAGATGGGTGAGAGCGGAGCAAGAGGATTGGCACGTGCCTATTTTTCCATCCTGCATTGACCCACACAATTATTGCTATTGTTCTATCGTTTCTGTCAGCCTGTAGAATAGTGTGATGAAATGTAATAAAGATGATTAAAACTCTGCTGTTTGTGCTCTGTGATTGTTCCCCACCTTTATTGCTGCAAAAATAAACACAGTTAAATCATGTTCTGCTTGATCTGCATTAAATTTATCCTCAAGCTACAAAACTGACCGACACTTAGCAGGTAGTTAAACAGATAATATTGGATTGAAGACAATGTTAGAAACAGAATTTTAAACAAAACCAGGGCAGCCTACGTATGCTTACATTTATATTTCAACAAATAAAACAAGGGGAAAATTTCATTATACATACATACATTTCAGTTAAACCAATTTGTTCCACACCAGACATTGTTTGATTTTACTCCCTTTTCACCAGAAGTAGATATTTTGGAAACACAGTCGGGGCTTGTCACTCCACCCATTACCCAAACACCATGTAATGCTGATGGTATGAAGTTTCAGATGTATCACATTTATTCACTTGCTTTAACAAGTTAAGGCCACTAGATGCCCTAGTCGAACATGCCTGAAGATAATGAGCCTTTATTGCAACAACAGTCATCAGTTCACCACCTGCTTCTATCTTTAATGCAGACTTTGTCTCCTGGAGGTCTGCTGGGTTGTGAATGCCAGTTCAGTTCAGTTCAGTTCAGTTCAGTTCAGTTCAGTTCAGTTCAGCTCAGTTCAGTTCAGTTCAGTTCAGATCTTTACTGTCCCTCGAGGGGAAATTTGATTTGCAGTAGAGGGCAAAAACACAGACACAACACATAAGAGGTCGTAGGTTAGTGTTTCCCATTGAAAGTAATATTTGTTAGTGCACATTGTTAGAGTCACATCTCTCTGACTGACCAACCAAACCATTCTTGTAACAAATCTCTTGTATTTAGGGTAAATCCACTTCTGTAGTTGTACACATCCATGGCTGGAAATATAAACCAGACACTGAGAACGGTTGCTTATTTTCACTGTTTCCTCTCAACATTACCCTTAAGAATCAATCAATCAATCTCAATCAATCTTTATTTGTATAGCGCCAAATCAAAACAACGTTATCTCAAGGCACTTTACACATAGAGCAGATTAGTGACAGCTTTGCAGCAAATGATCCCCATGAACCACACACAGTGTAAAAAGTGCAACAATAACACATTTGTCACAGTAGTAAATGAGTAAAACAACTCTTAATACACTTAATAGGCTACATTATTCTTTTTTTAAGGCTTTTCTTTATGGAATTGGACTGTAATTAACTGGATGGAATTTCTCTGTCGTCAGAATGCATTCAAAAAGTCAGTTTTCTGTTCTTCATAGGATACCAGAATGCTTAATGATGATGAGTAACAGTCTTGATGTGGTTATGTTTTACTAAGGCTGTGTTGATTTCAGGTATACATAGTTGCCCGTCTGGCCGAACTCTTCAGGTTTTAACTTTAAAGAGACCCAACATTCCCACATGAGCAACAGTGGCAAGAAAAAACTCCCTTTTAACAGGAAGAAACCTCAGAACCAGACTCAGAGTGGGCGGCCATCTGCCCCGACCGGTTGGGGTTGAGAGGAGAGAAAAGGAAGGAAACACAATGAAAATCAACAATGAAGCTAGAAGGTCCGGGACTGGAATCTGTCATCCGGACGTCTACAGGCCCAGATTACCTGTGAGACCAGAAAGCACAGACAACTCCGGGGAAGAAGTTTAGGTTATTGAATGCATCAATAGTACATGAATGTTAATGGATATAGATGGATGGATAGAGAGAGAGAGGGAGGAGGAGAGAGGAGCTCAGTGCATCATGGGAGTCCCCCGGCAGTCTAAGCCTATAGCAGCATAAGCTAAGAGCTCTAAGAGCCCTAACTATAAGCTTTATGAAAAAGGAAAGTTTTAAGCCTACTCTTAAGAATATATTGTTATAACACAACATAAAATGGAATCTAGCTTCTCACTGCTGTATTTGCTTCACATCAGATTCTCCAAAGCTCCTCATCACTAGACCAGCATCATCATCATCATCATCGTCTGACACATCACGACATTTTTGGCAGACATGGATGGGATTTTTTTTTCTTGCCTGACACTGTTCCTTGTATATAGTATCAATCTGCTCTCTTGCCAGCTGTAAGTGGCACAGAAACAGTATCTCTGTTAGCTTGGGGTATCTAGTCAGACAGGTCTATCATGTTCATCATCATCATTACTGAAACTACTTTGTTGTTTTTGCTGTTTCTTGTTACTATGAATAGCGCGCAGAGATTAAAGAGAGGGAAGGAATGAGATGAGATAAAAGATTGTGCACAGAACCATGCAACATAAACAAAAAGAATAAACACATCATAATCATCATAATGTATGAGTCGTGTTCCTTAACTCGCACCTCTGTAGTAACTGGATTATTTTATGCTAATGAAGTAAATAAAATAAAATGTAATGTAAGGGAGTTTTCTCTCACAGCAAGTTACTAAATGAAAATGTGCTGTTAGTACTGAGCTGATTCTTATTCATGACAATTTTAAAAGTTGTTTTCTCGAGAATTCCCAAACCCCTTTGCTCATCCGTTAGAGTTCCCCGTGTATCTTTCATGTTTACCGTACACTGCATAATAGTATTACTACTGATCCAGAGGTGTTTTTTCTTTGATGATGTGAAGCATGTTGTTGGTATCTGGGTTCTCTACTCATGTTTACTGGCACGTGACTAACAAAAGCTGGCAACATGTTGCAATTTTATGCATGTGTTTTGTTATGCAGGTGCAACTGTTTAAGCTGCTTAACCAGTCTCACTATACCATGCCCAAAACATGAAGCCTTTTTCGGATCACTGACATTGTATTTTCATAGTTCAAGATTAGTGTCTGTGTCATGGAAAACACACCATACCACACAATAGAAATACCTCACTACAAGTTCAAACACTGCATCCAAAATGCTGATAATTATGTAAAAGTACAGAGGTAGTGACTATTAAATGTACAGTACGAAAGGTAAAGCATTATGCAGTCAGTGTTATTATATTATTGTAACATTGATTCATCATCAGCTTTATGTCATGTGTGTTGTGTGTACATGTTATTGCATGTAGTGTTTAAATTGTTTATCTATAAAGTAATTGAATCTGTTAAATGAATGTAGTGAAGTAAAAATGCAATGCAAAGTACCACTGGTGTCATATTAATATTTACTCTGAATCTAAGTTATATCTTAAGGAAATAAAATGTAAATGCTGCCCCACACCTCCCCCTCCCTTTTGTAAAACATGTTAGCCCAAAATCTAAACTTGGAAATTACCATTGCGTCACCAGGAAGTATTAAAAGCCTTCAAAAGCCTGCCACTGCACACACATTGCTCATTTCTGATCCCACTCCTGCCACTGATTATTTAGCCACCAGCATGGCCCTGCTAACATTTGATAAGGAGAACCGTGACCGTATCAAGGGAGTGGAGAGCTCCTTTCGTCCTAAAGGAACGTCCCTGTCTAAGCCGGGTCGGATTCTGATGGGAGAGGGTCATCTGATGAAGCAGGGTCGTAGGAAGCCAGAGATGAAGGCCTTCTTCCTCTTCAATGATGTTCTGATGTACGGCAGCATCATTCTCAATGGCCGCTGGCATAAAAAACAGCAAATTATTCCTCTTGGTGAGCAAATCATTTGCATCTACTGCATGTGTCTAACCAGAACACTTCATTCAGTGAGGCAGAAAATGTACCCTGAAGGCAAAGATGATGATCAAACTGTTAACCACTTCATTTTTACCTTAACTTACCTTAAGTTTAGAATTGCTTTAAGACTTAAAGGGAAATATGAAACTCAGGTCAGACCAATAAGCTAAACAAAAACAAAGAATTAAATCAATTTAATAATTTTGAAAAGTAAGTAAGAAGAACTATGTTAACACTGGAAAGCCACTTCGTTGACTGGCTCTGATTCAACAGCCTGCAGCTGGACTGACGAAGAATTTGTCAATACTTTGCTGTTGCCTTTTCATAACTTCACACTGTGTCAATGATTTAACACGTTTTATTGGTGCAAACCATAAAATAGAATAGAAAATATCAAAAGAGTAAAAAATATAAACTGAAATATTTTGTTAATTTTCTTAGTCTTCATGGTATTTAGTCAGGCAGATTTTGTTTTTGTCTCATGTACAGATGTTTTGAGATCTCTGCCACAGTAATCCAGTCAAGGTTAATGTAATATCATGTATGTTGTGCACAACCATGAAATAATAGGTCAAGTATTGACAGAGAAGTGGAATCTGAATTGGCATCTCAGAGTAGCAGTTATTTTTAAATGAGTTAAAAAACTAACATTTCAATGCTTCGAGCATCATAAATGAGATTCAAATGTATTATGTGTGGATATCGCAAAACCTCAGCCCATAAAACCAATATTATCTGTGTGGCTAAATCATTATGAAGCATATCAGAGAATATGCAAATCTGTGTGGATTCACTATTATGCCGTTTGTTTTGTGCAGAAATGTGCCAGGCAAAGGTTCATAATAAATCATAGGTAGAAAAGAATGTTAGGGGATAATGACAGTGAGTTCATTAATCAGAGGATAACTTATTCTTAGAGAACAAGTTTGTCGAGGAGTATATTTTTTCATGTTTAGCATCAGTATGTCATTTTCACTGTCATTTTTAGAGGACATCCAGCTGGAGGACATGGAGGATGGTGAGATGTTTAAGAACCAGTGGCTGATCCGTACACCAGTCAAGTCCTTCTTTGTGGCCGCCCCTTCACTGGAG
The DNA here is from genome assembly GCF_027409825.1 of Scomber japonicus. NCBI lineage: Eukaryota > Metazoa > Chordata > Actinopteri > Scombriformes > Scombridae > Scomber > Scomber japonicus. The sequence goes on along the minus strand of NC_070595.1, from coordinate 9,434,062 downwards.
GAGAAGCGGGCCTGGATGGAGCACATTGAAAGGTGTCGTTCTGATCTGCTGCAGGGCAGCAGCACCCAATCTGGGTCTGCCTTTGCTGTTTCCTGGATCCCAGACCACGCCTCCTACAAATGCATGCGCTGCTTAAATAAGTTCTCCCCAACCAACCGTCGACACCACTGCCGCAAATGTGGCTTCCTGGTCTGCAATTCATGCTCCAAACACCGAGCAGTGATTGAACACATTCACCTCAGTAAGCGGTTGAGAGTTTGCAAGCTCTGCCACGCGAGCAATAAGGAAGAGGCTGAGGAGAGAGCTCGCTTGAGGGGAGGCAGCACTGAAAATCCCAGCTCAGAGGAGCTCAGAGCAGATTTTGGAGCATCCGGTGATGAAGAGGAGGTGGCAGAGGAACTGCAGTTCATCACTCCCAGCAGGTGGCTGGACTCCCAGGTGAGCACCTGGGGCAGGACGGGCTCCTATGTATACCTGAAATCAACACAGCCTTAGTAAAACATAACCACATCAAGATCATCATTAAGCATTCTGGTATCCTATGAAGAACAGAAAACTGACTTTTTGAATGCATTCTGACGACAGAGAAATTCCATCCAGTTAATTACAGTCCAATTCCATAAAGAAAAGCCTTAAAAAAAGAATAATGTAGCCTATTAAGTGTATTAAGAGTTGTTTTACTCATTTACTACTGTGACAAATGTATTATTGTTGCACTTTTTACACTGTGTGTGGTTCATGGGGATCATTTGCTGCAAAGCTGTCACTAAGCACCTTTATCTTGTCAGTCTTATTATTATTTGATGTCAGAGGATTTGACATTCAGATCTATACAGTGTGATTTTAACCAAATGCTAGTGTGTGTGTGTGTGTGTGTGTGTGTGTGTGTGTGTGTGTGTGTGTGTGTCATTCAATTGTTTGTTTACATTTCCACTACATATCTACTATTACATTGAGCTCTGTAAATATGTTTGAACAATAAAGCATTTAGACAACAGTTGAAAGATTTGTGTCATGTTATTTTTTTCTCATTCTCATTTCTTATTCAGATGCAAAAATTGTCTTCTCAACTTAAAGGATATGTTCTCAATTTTTTAAGTCTGTCTTCAAGTAACAGATAGGTGCACATATGAACACTACATTTTGCTCGCTGTAGCCATTCCTCCTCTTCATAAGGACCACTGGAAGATCTCCTCAAAATGTGCTTCCAGTGTCACTGATAGATCATATTAGCTTGAAATAAACCTTTTAATACATTTTTGCACAGGAGGAGGACTATGGATTTTGTTGTTCCCCATCACTTACATGGAAAATACATTATGAGGAATCTCTTAATAGTCAGTATGACCATGAGGAAAAACATTTGTCTATATTGATTTTTACCTGACTGCTGTTTTAGAACAGACTTGACATTTTGTGAACCCATCCTTTAAACTGTATACTGCTGGGATTATTCTTCTGTATACATGAGGCTGAAATAGGACATTTTATGTCACTTATTAATTATAAGTCAAGATGCTCATACAGCAATATTTCCTTTTCTTTTGCAGTTAATCAGATTGTTCCAAGAGGTTTATAAAACTGTTTTGTTGCATTTTTATCCTGTCAGCAAGTCTTTAAGAACTGATTTCATCCGTGGTCAGTGGTAACGCACATACTGATCCACCCGGATGTAAAAATGTTTTAACCAAATGTTAGTGTGTGTGTGTGTGTGTGTGTGTGTGTGTGTGTTTGTGTGTGTGTGTGTGTTTGTGTGTGTGCGCGTGTGTGTGTGTGTGTGTGTGTGTGTGTGTGTCATTCAATTGTTTGTTTACCACCCGGATGTAAAAATGTTTTGCTTTACTGGTATCTGTTAGTTGTTAAGGTAACTTGTCTGTAAATTTCCCCACTGTGGGTCCAATAGGGGAATATTTTATCTTTCATCAAATATGTCAACATAACCAAGCATGCCAAGCTCACCTCATCCTTCATATGCGTCTTTGGACAAAAGTTCCCTGATAGTAAACATCATTTAAACTTGGACCACCCTCAGTCACTGCTACTGCTTTTGATTCTATCCAGCAGGCAGATGTACACATTTAACATGTGGATGGTATTTTTAGTAAAGTATTCAGTTTTGCAACGAGCGGTAAAAACTAAAATGATGCCAAATACTTTTTAATAATTGATGAGTCATTTCTGTGAAACTTTTGTCAAACCTGTTTGACTGACCATTCTCACAAGGAACAAGGAAATGTGATAACTTTTCTTGGAAAACTACATTTCTGATTACAATTATTCTCAAATACCTATAAGACATAGTTATGCTGAATGTGCATGATGTGCAGGTATGTTTGTGAAGAGGGAGCAGGCCTCTGAGATGGTGAGACAGAAGAGAGCTGCTGGAGATTTATCCCTGACCCAGCTGGAGAGGTATTTCAGTGCTGGTGTACTCATATATCAACATCCAATTCAATTACATATCAATCTGCTTTTTAATCTAACAATCCAATCATGTCCCATCGGTTGTGGATGATCTCTTGAGTCAAAGACTAGATTGGATACAAAAAGATGTATGTCTTTATCGTCTGGAATATCTATATGTTGCCTCTCTGTGGTAATGCCCACCATTTCTCTCTCTCTCCTCTCTCCACTCAGCCTGAGAGAAGTGTGTGAGGCCAACCTGGCTTGTGAGCACATGATGGACACATCTGGAATCATCGCCGCCTACACCGCCTACTACGGACCAATCCCCTACTAAAAGCCAAACCACGCCCAGTGGTTGCTCATCAGCACTTTCTTTTCTGAAAGTCCCTTTTTTTATCACATTGAATCCAGTGATATTTCTTTGCAGTTGCACAAAAAAAAGCTTGTCAGTCTGTACAAATTTTTGCACAAAGGGAAAAAAGCAGAAGATATAGGAATACAGATGTGAGCAGATGGGTGAGAGCGGAGCAAGAGGATTGGCACGTGCCTATTTTTCCATCCCGCGTTGACCCACACAATTATTGCTATTGTTCGATCGTTTCTGTCAGCCTGTAGAATAGTGTGATGAAATGTAATAAAGATGATTAAAACTCTGCTGTTTGTGCTCTGTGATTGTTCCCCACCTTTATTGCTGCAAAAATAAACACAGTTAAATCATGTTCTGTTTAATCTGCATTAAATTTATCCTCAAGCTACAAAACTGAACAACACTTAGCAGGTAGTTAAACAGATAATATTGGATTGAAGACAATGTTAGAAACAGAAATTTAAACAAAACCAGGGCAGCCTACGTATGCTTACATTTTTATTTCAACAAATAAAAGAAGGGGAAAATTCATTTCAGTTAAACCAATTTGTTCCACACCAGACATTGTTTGATATTACTCCCTTTTCACCAGAAGTAGATATTTTGGAAACACTTGTCACTCCACCCATTACCCAAACACCATGTAATGCTGATGGTATGAAGTTTCAGATGTATCACATTTATTCACTTGCTTTAACAAGTTAAGGCCACTAGATGCCCTAGTCGAACATGCTTGAAGACAATGAGCCTTTATTGCACAACAAGGGCATCAGTTCACCACCTGCTTCTATCTTTAATGCAGACTTTGTCTCCTGGAGGTCTGCTGGGTTGTGAATGCCAGTTCAGTTCAGTTCAGTTCAGTTCAGTTCAGTTCAGTTCAGCTCAGTTCAGTTCAGTTCAGTTCAGATCTTTACTGTCCCTCGAGGGGAAATTTGATTTGCAGTAGAGGGCAAAAACACAGACACAACACATAAGAGGTCGTAGGTTAGTGTTTCCCATTGAAAGTAATATTTGTTATTGCACATTGTTAGAGTCACATCTCTCTGACTGACCAACCAAACCATTCTTGTCATTGATACAAATCTCTTGTATTTAGGGTAAATCCACTTCTGTAGTTGTACACATCCATGGCTGGAAATATAAACCAGACACTGAGAATGGTTGCTTATTTTCACTGTTTCGTGTTTTGGTGTGTTTTGGTGTGTTTTGTTTTGGTGTCATATTAATATTTACTCTGAATCTAAGTTATATCTTAAGGAAATAAAATGTAAATGCTGCCCCACACCTCCCCCTCCTTTTTGTAAAACATGTTAGCCCAAAATCTAAACTTGGAAATTACCCATTGCGTCACCAGGAAGTATTAAAAGCCTTCAAAAGCCTGCCACTGCACACACATTGCTCATTTCTGATCCCACTCCTGCCACTGATTATTTAGCCACCAGCATGGCCCTGCTAACATTTGATAAGGAGAACCGTGACCGTATCAAGGGAGTGGAGAGCTCCTTTCGTCCTAAAGGAACGTCCCTGTCTAAGCCGGGTCGAATTCTGATGGGAGAGGGTCATCTGATGAAGCAGGGTCGTAGGAAGCCAGAGATGAAGGCCTTCTTCCTCTTCAATGATGTTCTGATGTACGGCAGCATCATTCTCAATGGCCGCTGTCATAAAAAACAGCAAATTATTCCTCTTGGTGAGCAAATCATTTGCATCTACTGCATGTGTCTAACCAGAACACTTCATTCAGTGAGGCAGAAAATGTACCCTGAAGGCAAAGATGATGATCAAACTGTTAACCACTTCATTTTTACCTTAACTTACCTTAAGTTTAGAATTGCTTTAAGACTTAAAGGGAAACATGAAACTCAGGTCAGACCAATAAGCTAAACAAAAACAAAGAATTAAATCAATTTAATACTTTTGAAAAGTAAGTAAGAAGAACTATGTTAACACTGGAAAGCCACTTCGTTGACTGGCTCTGATTCAACAGCCTGCAGCTGGACTGACGAAGAATTTGTCAATACTTTGCTGTTGCCTTTTCATAACTTCACACTGTGTCAATGATTTAACACGTTTTATTGGTGCTAAACCATAAAATAGAATAGAAAACATCAAAAGAGTAAAAAATATAAACTGAAATATTTTGTTAATTTTCTTAGTCTTCATGGTATTTAGTCAGGCAGATTTTGTTTTTGTCTCATGTACAGATGTTTTGAGATCTCTGCCACAGTAATCCAGTCAAGGTTAATGTAATATCATGTATGTTGTGCACAACCATGAAATAATAGGTCAAGTATTGAAGTGGAATCTGAATTGGCATCTCAGATTAGCAGTTATTTTTAAATGAGTTAAAAATAAACTTTCAATGCTTCGAGCATCATAAATGAGATTCAAATGTTTAAAATTGAATGTTCAAATTATGTGTGGATATCGCAAAACCTCAGCCCATAAAACCAATATTATCTGTGTGGCTAAATCATTATGAAGCATATCAGAGAATATGCAAATCTGTGTGGATTCACTATTATGCCGTTTGTTTTGTGCAGAAATGTGCCAGGCAAAGGTTCATAATAAATCATAGGTAGAAAAGAATGTTAGGGGATAATGACAGTGAGTTCATTAATCAGAGGATAACTTATTCTTAGAGAACAAGTTTGTCGAGGAGTATCTTTTTTATGTTTAACATCAGTATGTCATTTTCACTGTCATTTTTAGAGGACATCCAGCTGGAGGACATGGAGGATGGTGAGATGTTTAAGAACCAGTGGCTGATCCGTACACCAGTCAAGTCCTTCTTTGTGGCCGCCCCTTCACTGGAGGAGAAGCGGGCCTGGATGGAGCACATTGAAAGGTGTCGTTCTGATCTACTGCAGGGCAGCAGCACCCAATCTGGGTCTGCCTTTGCTGTTTCCTGGATCCCAGACCACGCCTCCTACAAATGCATGCGCTGCTTAAATAAGTTCTCCCCAACCAACCGTCGATACCACTGCCGCAAATGTGGCTTCCTGGTCTGCAATTCATGCTCCAAGCACCGAGCAGTGATTGAACACATTCACCTCAGTAAGCGGTTGAGAGTTTGCAAGCTCTGCCACACGAGCATTAAGGAAGAGGCTGAGGAGAGAGCTCGCTTGAGGGGAGGCAGCACTGAAACGCACAGCTCAGAGGAGCTCAGAGCAGATTTTGTATCATCCAGTGATGAAGAGGAGGTGGCAGAGGAACTGCAGTTCATCACTCCCAGCAGGTGGCTGGACTCCCAGGTGAGCACCTGGGGCAGGACGGGCTCCTATGTATACCTGAAATCAACACAGCCTTAGTAAAACATAACCACATCAAGACTGTTACTCATCATCATTAAGCATTCTGGTATCCTATGAAGAACAGAAAACTGACTTTTTGAATGCATTCTGACGACAGAGAAATTCCATCCAGTTAATTACAGTCCAATTCCATAAAGAAAAGCCTTAAAAAAAGAATAATGTAGCCTATTAAGTGTATTAAGAGTTGTTTTACTCATTTACTACTGTGACAAATGTATTATTGTTGCACTTTTTACACTGTGTGTGGTTCATGGGGATCATTTGCTGCAAAGCTGTCACTAAGCACCTTTATCTTGTCAGTCTTATTATTATTTGATGTCAGAGGATTTGACATTCAGATCTATACAGTGTGATTTTAACCAAATGCTAGTGTGTGTGTGTGTGTGTGTGTGTGTGTGTGTGTGTGTGTGTGTGTCATTCAATTGTTTGTTTACATTTCCACTACATATCTACTATTACATTGAGCTCTGTAAATATGTTTGAACAATAAAGCATTTAGACAACAGTTGAAAGATTTGTGTCATGTTATTTTTTTTCTCATTCTCATTTCTTATTCAGATGCAAAAATTGTCTTCTCAACTTAAAGGATATGTTCTCAATTGTTTAAGTCTGTCTTCAAGTAACAGATAGGTGCACATATGAACACTACATTTTGCTCGCTGTAGCCATTCCTCCTCTTCATAAGGACCATTGGAAGATCTCCTCAAAATGTGCTTCCAGTGTCACTGATAGATCATATTAGCTTGAAATAAACCTTTTAATACATTTTTGCACAGGAGGAGGACTGTGAATTTTGTTGTCCCCCATCACTTACATGGAAAATACATTATGAGGAATCTCTTAATAGTCAGTATGACCATGAGGAAAAACATTTGTCTATATTGATTTTTACCTGACTGCTGTTTTAGAACAGACTTGACATTTTGTGAACCCATCCTTTAAACTGTATACTGCTGGGATTATTCTTCTGTATACATGAGGCTGAAATAGGACATTTTATGTCACTTATTAATTATAAGTCAAGATGCTCATACAGCAATATTTCCTTTGCTTTTGCAGTTAATCAGATTGTTCCAAGAGGTTTATAAAACTGTTTTGTTGCATTTTTATCCTGTCAGCAAGTCTTTAAGAACTGATTTCATCCGTGGTCAGTGGTAACGCACATACTGATCCACCCGGATGTAAAAATGTTTTAACCAAATGTTAGTGTGTGTGTGTGTGTGTGTGTGTGTGTGTGTGTGTGTGTGTGTGTGTGTGTGTGTGTGTGTGTGTGTGTCATTCAATTGTTTGTTTACCACCTGGATGTAAAAATGTTTTGCTTTACTGGTATCTGTTAGTTGTTAAGGTAACTTGTCTGTAAATTTCCCCACTGTGGGTCCAATAGGGGAATATTTTATCTTTCATCAAATAGGTCAACATAACCAAGCATGCCAAGCTCACCTCATCCTTCATATGCGTCTTTGGACAAAAGTTCCCTGATAGTAAACATCATTTAAACTTGGACCACCCTCAGTCACTGCTACTGCTTTTGATTCTATCTAGCAGGCAGATGTACACATTTAACATGTGGATGGTATTTTTAGTAAAGTATTCAGTTTTGCAACGAGCGGTAAAAACTAAAATGATGCCAAATACTTTTTAATAATTGATGAGTCATTTCTGTGAAACTTTTGTCAAACCTGTTTGACTGACCATTCTCACAAGGAACAAGGAAATGTGATAACTTTTCTTGGAAAACTACATTTCTGATTACCAAATGAATTAAACAGACTAATCATGAGTCTTATTATTACTCAACTTATAAATCTAGTAAGGAGTTGTTTAGTTATTTTTTGATGTCTTTAATATGAGTGGTTAAACATGTCACAGTGTGTTTGGACAACAGATTCAAGCACTCATAGTAATGCTGCAGACTTTTATGTGATGTTTTTGGGGTATATCATCATGAAGTACAATGGTGTTTATTACAAATGTAAATATCTATTTTACAACCTATTTGACCTCATGATAACTAGAGCTTGAAGAAACTAAGTTTCACTGACCTCAGTGTTGCCACTCACTGTGGTGTATGCAAGTGATAATAAAAGGTCTTGAATCTATTTTTAGTACATAGGAGAACACAATACTGTGCTTATTCCATTCAGCAATTAGAAGACAATTTCAAAGCATATCTCAGAAGGGACACTATAAATATAAGTAGTGTATGTTTGACAATATATAGATTTATATGATTCAATATATTCTGATTCATAATTATTTATGTATAATTGTATAGTGGCTCTTAATGCATTTTAAGTTCTGAGCAACCCCTGATTCTGATGGTACAATTAAAAATGGGAAAAACAACAACTAAGAATATGATAAACAATTTATAGGAGTTTCGCTGAATAATTAAAATGTTAAAACATGACCAGTGTTTTAATTACTTTTTTTATTTCCCTTTATTTGATCAGGACACACCTGTGCATTCAGGAGATGCACATAACCCAAGCAGAGTTGATACAGTGCTTAATTTAGTTTGTCCATGATGCACACTGGTATATGGATTTGAGCAAATCAGTGTGCAAGACAATATTTTTGGACTTCCAACTACGTCCACCAAGCCAATGGGTTATGCCACTGACACTTACATGTTGCTAAAAAAGGGTTAGGTTAATAAACCCTTAGTTCATCATCACCCTGGATAACTGATCCTGTAAATGTTTACTGGGGGTTATAATATGTTTTGATTGGAAGTTTGACAGTCAAAATATGGTGGCCAAAAAGGCGGATTAGATCTAGATGCGTAATCTTAAAACCACTTACCTGAAACTGGTGTCACACTATGAGCAACGAACACTCGTGCCCTCTAGTGGTCACATTGAGTAGTTACACCTGTGGGGCATGTACTTTCACACTGTATCCAACAGCCGGCAGTGTAGGCAAATTACTATAAATGCTCTTCAGGCAAAGCATTGCACCTTAATTATGATATACATGTTATAACTCTTAACTAATACTTATATAAATAATTAAGACCTAAAATATCAAAATGTTTTTTTTATTTTATAAAAAGGAGGATTACTCCCAGTGTATCACCGCTAACTTGTTTTGATGACGTCAAACGCGTCTCTTCCGCTCTGTCTCGCGGCCGTAAACATGGCGAGCGGCTAACGATTCAGTCCTGACGGCCTTTCAATTTCACCTCCAGAAAATAAACCATACACTTTGCGTTATATTTGGCGCACAGGGGTGCGTGTGTAGGGCGTTGTGCTCTACAAGTTTTCTTGAATAAAAGGTAAAGTGAAGTTTTGTGCTGCTGTCGAGGCTAACGCGGGCACTAGCATAGCTTGCCGGGCCAAATGCTGCATGAGCAGCTAACATTTAGCTTTGTATCACAGGTGATTTATCTGGCTTCATAATGTTTACTAGCTTATTAAAACCCCCTGCAGCGTTTCATTAAGCAATATTTTTGCACTGAATCCTTTTATATTGACCTACCTTGTATAATAGTCATGCCTTGACTATTAATTAACATGTTAATAGTAGTAAACGGTCCATAAAGCATGCAGTGTTTTATCTTTATCAATGCTAACTTATATTCCCGGATAGCAACAACTGTACCAATACCAAACTGTCTATACTGTATATCAACGGTCAACTATACTGTTATCTGTATCTAAAGTTAGCTGGAGTTAACTCATTTGCAGATGTTCGTATGTTTTTAGTCATCATTGTTGGGATTTTGATACTTGGCAGGGTGAAGGAGACGCACCGGCAAAATGGGGCGACGTTCAACCTCCTCCACCAAGAGTGGGAAGTTTATGAACCCCACCGACCAGGCCAGTAAGTATCTATCAGAACCGTCATCTGGCTCCCCTGACACTGACTTGCTAGTTAACAGCTGTAAGGTTAGTTGTCTGTTGCTGTCAAATGTCAGAAAGATAACAAAATGTGTTCTTCTTCTCCACCTTCCTTACAGGAAAAGAGGCCAGGAAAAGAGAGTTGAAAAAGGTAATCGTAGTTTTTAGGCATAAGATTTAACTTTAAATGTATTCTGTCAAAATCAAATACCAAAGTCATTTGATTGTGCTGATCTCAACTCATTTGTGAATACTCCCTCTAGAACAAGAAGCAGAGAATGATGGTGAGAGCTGCGGTGCTGAAGATGAAGGACCCCAGACAGATCATCAGAGACATGGAGAAGCTGGATGAGATGGGTGAGGAGGTTGAATTTGTATGTTGCTGTTGAACTGGCATTATGTAGCTCAAGATGGGTCTGTGACTCTAACTGTTCTTAGTTCTCCTACTGTAAAAAGAGTTGTAGTTTTATTTAAGGAGGCTGCATAATTTGCACCAAGATTTAAGGACCATTTCAAAATTCATTTATCATTAACTGAATTTCACAGTTTTCAGAATTTCACAAATAATTTGCTGGCTTTGCCAACAAACTGAAGCTCTTCTCTACCCTCTGCATTAGAGTTCAACCCAGTGCAGCAGCCCTTGCTGAATGAGAAGGTGTTAAGAGACAAGAGGAAGAAGCTACGTGAGACATTTGAACGCATAGTCCGTCTGTACGAGCGGGAGAATCCTGACACCTACAAGGAGCTTCGCAAACTGGAATTGGACTATGAGACTAAACGTGGGCAGCTGGCTCTCTATTTTGACTCAGTCAAGGTGTGTTTGTGTGTACTCATTCTGCGTGTATTGACTGTATTTCAAGTCAAGGTTTGTAGAAATGTAACTTTGAATGATGTAGTATCTACTCTTCCTGAAAGGCTTGTTTACCCCTTGTACATAACATCTAGGTTTTGATTAATCTTAATTCAGATGCGGTTGAAGCATTGGCATAAAATTCAGTTCATTAATTAATGGGAAGGACTGACATGCACCATGTGTCTTTTGATGTGTACACAGTATGTTGAGCTTCAATACTTCATTTTCTAGTTGCTGTACTTTGCTCCTGTTTGTGATCATGTATGTCATGTCATCTTATTCAGAATGCAGAGTCTGTGGAGGTTGACAGTATCCCTTTACCAGATATGCCTCATGCCCCCTCTAACATCCACATCCAAGATATCCCACTACCAGGGGCTCAGCCTCCCTCCATACTGAAGAAGGGCTCCTCTTTTGGGTAGGTATTGACTTGTGTATGGGAAAGGCTTCTGTTTTCTCTCAACCTTGTGTAGAGAGTTATAGTGCTGTTGATGCTTGTCGTTGTCTTGTAAGCCAGTATCGGTCAGGCACTCTTTGTTTATGACAATGCTTCCATTCATTCATCATTTCTCTCCTCCTGGCTGTTTTTCATGTATTTTTCAGTAAAGGATCTCTAACGTCATCCTCCGGACCGATGTTGGCAACAGTGCCAGGTGTCCCACGTTTACCTCCAGGAAAGAAACCCCCTGGTCCCCCACCTGGGCCCCCGCCCCCACAGGTCCTGGCGCTGTATGGCATTCCTGCTCGACGAGCGTACGGCACAGACTCAGGTAAAACACAAACTGTTCCCTCAATGGGTGCATTTCTGCATTCATTTAAGTGATGGGAACCGGAGTTGAAGGATTTGAGTGTATTTTTCATTTGTTGGTCATGTGGCCTTGCTTTCATAACTGTTTCTGCTCACATTTCTGTGTGTCTCTTTTTTTTTTTTTTTTTTTTTAAACAGAGCCCTCCATTCCTGGTTTAGAAAAGGACTCTGCAATGGAGCTGGGAAGAGACCGGGACAGTGGCAGTGACAGCGACAGAGATCGAGATGATGTGGATGATGATGACAGCGAGTCTGAGGAGGACAGTGAAGAAGAACGAGATGACGGGGCAGACGGTGACCAAAGAATGATTGTGGACAGGCAGGACGATGAGAGGGAAAGAGAGGATGACAGAGACAGACATGCTAGTGAGTGTTGTAGAATTGTAGAAATTGTAGAAATTTCTCATCATTGTTATTTT